>NW_017673158.1:0-134432 GCF_001879085.1 Nicotiana attenuata
AGCTGCAAGATATCTTCTTTCACTAGCTCCCAGTTCCTGGTAAAGAATTCCACAGGGAACCCATCCACTCCTGGTGCTTTGTCTTTAGGCATCTCCCTTATTGCTTCTGTGATCTCCTCCATTGTAACATCCTGAATCAATGTTCTTTGTTGTGATATAGTTAGGCATGGTCCTTCCTTTATTATAGCTGTGTTAGCACATGGTATCTCAGTAGCACAATCTCCCATCAATGACTGGAAGACACTGATGAACTCCTGCTCAACTAAATTGGGTCAGTTAGTTTCAGACCTGTATCAGTATATATGGATGTTATGCTATTTTGGCTGGACCTAATCTTCCACTGGGCATGGAAGTACTTTGTGTTAGCATCTCCACATTCAATCCAGCAAGCCTTGGACTTCTGCCTCATTACTTGTTCCTCCACATTACTCCACTTCTCAATTTCATCTAATGTTATTTTCTCTTCATTAAAAAGGGTCTGTGACATAGGTTTCTGCTTGATTTGACTTTGTATAATATCCAGCTTCTCTCTTGCCTGCTCAAGTCTCTGCTTGTATGAAGCCATATAGGCATTTACCTCCTTCAGTTGTTCCTTCATATTTTTCAGTTTACTCCAGATCTGCTGCATAGGTGCTCCTTCATAATACTGTTTCCATACTTGCTGAATAATGCTCTGAAATTGAGGGAGCTCCATGATGTTTGTATACAATCTGAATGGTTTTGGGTGCAGTAGCTTCTTTCTGCCACATTTGATTAAAATAGGGGAATGATCAGACACTGATGGATTCAAATAATCAGCTTCTATATACCCATACTATAACGACCCCACCGGTCGTTTTGAGCTTTTGCACTTTGATCGCCAGTTTCGGGCATGACTTGCCCCATGTTATGTATTATGACTAATGTAGATCATTGATTTTGGTTTTCAGGAAAATTTGGAATGAATTTGAAAGAACAGTTTCAGTTGAAAGGTTTGAATTTGAAAGGTTTGACCAAGAGTTGACTTATTTGTATATGAGCTCGGATCGGAGTTTTTATGATTTGGTTAGCTTCGTTAGAAGATTTGTGACTTAGGAGCGTGATCGGAATTGGTTTTGGAAGTCCGGTGTAGAATTAGGCTTGAATTGGCGAAGTTAGTAATTTGGCGAATTCCGGTTGATAGGTGAGATTTTGATCCGAGGGTCGGAATGGAATTTCGAGAGTTGCTGTAGCTTCTTATGTCATTTTTGATGTGTGTGCAAAATTTCAGGTCATTCGGACGCCGTTTGGTCAGGTTTTTGATCGAAAGAGTAATTCAGAAGTTTTGGAATTCTTAGGCTTGAATGCGAGGGTGATTCGATGTTTTGATGTTGTTTTGAGCGTTCCGAAGGTTGGAACAAGTTTGAATGATGTTATGGGGTGTGTTGGCATGTTTGGTCGGGGTCCCATGAGGGTTGGATAAGTTTTGGAGGAGTTTTTGGAAGATTTTGCCGTTTTGAGCATAAGCATGTAATGATCCAAAGGTCCATTTTTAGTTCTAGAGATCGAAATTTGATTTCGAGACTTCTGGAATTTCGACAATGAATTATAGGAGTGATCTGGAAAGTTTGGTTTAATTTCATCAAGTCGCGATTGGGTTTTTGACGTGAAACATGAGTTAATTGTTTAACGAGCGAAATGGGTATCACACTAAGCAAATGAGCTCCGAATTGAGTTTCGATTGAAGGGCTATGTTTGTATTATTTTTTGTGACTCATAGGAACAAGAATAATCGAATTCCGAGTTTGTATGATGGAGTTAGAGCCTTTTTAGTGAAATTAAAGATTGCTGGTGCATCAGATCTGGTGTGCACCTTGACCAGATTGGCACTTTTAGCGACCAGATTTGGCTTTTAGCGACCAGATTCGAGTGTAATAGTGTTGTTCTGTTTTTTTTTTTGCTCATTTTGACGTTTTTTTTTTTTGTGAAAGAACACGGCTTGGGGAGATTTTTGAGCAAGAAATCATGGGAAATCTTGAGGTAAGTCACTTGTGATCATTTCTACTGCATAATATTCAATTATCATCGAATAATCCGACTAGATTACATGTTTTTGAGGTGTAAATTGGGGATATAGGTCTAGGGATTTGAAAATAAGATTTGAAGATTTGGAGGCCAAATTGTTATCGGAATTTAGTAATTTTGGTATGGTTGGACTCGTGGTTGAATGGGTTGTCGGATTTTGTGAGTTTCGTCGAATTCCGAAGCGTGGGCCCGGGGGCCGGGTTTGAGCAATTTCGGGATTTTGATGTTAACTTGGATATTTTCGAGTGGGCTTTGCTCCCTTAGCATATTTTAATGATTATGTACTGATTGTGGCTAGATTTGGAGCATCCGGAGGTCGATTCGTGCGGGCGAGGCATCGCGGGCTAGAGTTTGGACCGGATCGAGGTGAGTAATGATAGTAAATGATGTCCTGAGGGTTTGAATCCCGGATTTGCACAACGTAGTGCTGTATTGAGGTGAAACACGCGCTTAGTGGCGAGCGCGGGGTTGTTTACTACTGGGGATTGTGACTTGGTCCATCCCGATTAATATTTTACCGCGTATTTGACTGAAATGTATTTGTTATCAACATGACTTGGGCCTATTGCCATATTTTGGGCTTCATGCCGACTGCTTGAATCCTTCGTGGATTTTTATCACTGTTTCCTCACTATTTTGATATACTACTTGAACTCAGTCCTGTTGATTATACTGTTTTACAAACTCAGCTGCTTTAATTGAACTTTGAGACTTAAATGATATTTCCACTATTGTTTGGGCTGAGCACTACTATTTTATTGATGCCTGAGGGGCTTATGATGTTTTCTGGACTGAGTGAGGCCGAGGGCCATATGTGAGGAGGCTTTCAGGCCTCGAGTGTGATGTGAGGAGGCTTTCAGGCCTCGAGTGTGATGTGAGGAGGCCTTCAGGCCTCGAGTGTGATGTGAGGAGGCTTTCAGGCCTTATGTGTGATGTGAGAAGGCTTTCAGGCCTTATGTGTGATGTGAGAAGGCTTTCAGGCCTTATGTTGATATAGCGCTTAGGCCGTAAGGGGCCCCTACGGAGTCTGCACACCCACAGTGAGCGCGGGTACCCATATGATCTGAGAGTGAGCCCGAGGGGCTGATACTGTGCTGAGTGATTGATACTGAGCCCGAGGGGCTGATATTGTTCTGAGCGATTGATAATGGGCCCGAGGGGCAGATTACTACTCACTATTTACTTGTTGTTTTACCTGATTTACCTTTTTTTAAAAGGAGATTTCATTTGATTCTTTACGGTTTTACTGCTTTGAGTAATTTACTGCCTGATATAGAATTGCCTTGTGCATTTATGTGTTTTCATGCTTTCAGCCATTATTTATTGTTATTACTCACTGAATTGGAGTACTCACTTTACTCCCTGCACCTCGTGTGCAGATACAGGTATTTGTTCACCCGGTAGCTTTAGTTGATCGGAGGCTAAGTTTATCGGAGTTTAGCAAGGTGACTGCTAGCATTCGCAGCACCGCATTTCTTCCTTATGTTTATCAGTTCTCTTTTGTACATTTTAGGCCTTGTAGCTGTAATTACTCTCTGATAGATGCTCGTGACTTGTGACACCCCGATTTGGGCTGTGTCGGGATGGTTTTCCTAATTATTATCGTTGTTTCGTAATTATGGCTATCTTAAACATGTTTTAGTTCTATTTATGTTAATTAATTGTTTAAAGGAGGTATTTCGTTTGTTCTGGCTGGCCTTGTCTTCACGAGAGGCGCCATCACGACCGGGTTCGGGAATTGGGTCGTGACAAGTTGGTATCAGAGCCTAGGTTACTAGGTCTCACGACTCATGAGCGGGTTTAGTAGAGTCTCGCGGAGCGGTACGGAGACGTCTGTATTTCTCCTCGAGAGGCTGCAGAACCTTTAGGAAAACTTCACATTCTTGAATTCTTATCGTGCGTCCTTGATTCAGCTTGAAAAGTAACTCTTGAAATTCCTTCCACGCTTTCGCATGCGCGCATGAGCACTCAGTATCAGATGTGCCTTGATGGCTTGTGATTCCTCAATGGCGAGATGTGATCTCTGTGAGTTGATGTTGGGCCAGTCTGGAGGACTTGAGGCCGGATCTTTGCCTATGGCTTGAGCACCGAGGTGCTGATTGTGTGAGTAATTGTTTTGAACTTATATGCTCGGTATTGTCCCTATTAGTGTAAGTGACGGCTGGATAGCCATGTGATAAGTATGTTAGTACTGCGAGATGTATCTATGTAACTTGGAAGTGACGAGGAAGGTTTGCTGGATGATAGAAGAACTATTAGGTGTTTGAATTCCATCGTGATTCGAGGTATATCCCCGAGTTATGGGCATGTGAAGGATCTTTTCATGTTTTCCGGTTGTGGGTGAAATAAATTTCATGTTGCGGTATGAGTTCAGACTCAGGAAGACTAAGTAATGGTGTAATATGTATGACGGTGCAAGGTAAACAGAAATGTTATATTGAGGCAAAGCAGATGGGTTATCTCCTGCAGAGCGTTCTGAAGTGGTGTGATCCTTATGTGTATGTTAGAAGATCTCATGTGTAATTGAAGGGTACGTGTTGAAATTTGAAATTTCGGGTCGCTTAAGAGAGTGGGTTTATCTGTTGCGGGGATGAATGCGAGATTTGCAGAAGATTTACAGTACTGGATGATCAGTGTTTTCACAAACTTATGAATGATTTGAGTATAATCTCACTATGGTATTATGGCATCAATAAAGTAAAAGTGTTATGAGTTATTGAGTGTATCTTGATCTATGGCTTCGATCCAAGTGGGGGAGTCTGTTATGAGCAGTTGATTGCAGGGTTAGGTGCAATGTTGGTTCCAGTTTGGGGCGTGCGAGTGAAGTAGCTATGGCTAGAGTAAAGGAAGAGTTTGACAAAGGATATATTATGCTTCACAGAGTATGAGAATCACGGAATGTCTAGAGTGTTGTTGGTAAAGGATGCTCGGCGCATAGAGCAGGAAGTTGCTTAGTTGTATTGGGATGAGGATTTCATTTTGCGGTATCGGAGTGCCAATGAGGCACGGGTGTTTCTATTCGTTAGGTCAGTAAGTTGCAGTTTGAATAAGAGTGAATGACTAGCGAGGATGGCTCTAATATGTTCAAGATCCTACAGGGAACAATCGGGTATTTTAAAGTTGCATATGTGGTTAGAAGCTGCTGTTTTCATTGGAAGGGGGCAAGACTTGTAATATTTCGATGTGAATTATGGGTTCCTATGTATCAGTACCAGGAAAGTAAAGGTAACGGATTCGGATTCGCAAGAAGTTCTTCAGATTAAAGTATTCGGGAACGTGATGTTTTGGGAATATTTAAGAGAGTATTCAGCGGCTTATGGGTCTTAGACAGCGTGGACTTATGCCTGGATCTCGTGAGGTAAATCTGGGTTAAGATATTGTGGCACTACAGCAAGAGGAAGCATCAAGTTGGAAATGAATCAGAAGGAAATTTAGATAGATGGAGTAGCTCGATAGTAGATCGAATTGGTATGGTAAGGATATGATCAATTCTTTATATGTGTTCGAGGTAATGGGTTCCTACAGGTATTTTGCAGCAATGCTCATGGGTTTTGATGGCTTGCTTAGCTTGGTATAGTTAGAAGGATTCAGTCCTAGCAGTTTAATTTGTGCAAACGGAATTGGGGGAGTTCTTGTTGATTCCTACCGTGGTTGGAGAGGTGCATTTTCTAAGAATATGAGAGGCATGGGATGTGTAATGATTTTTCATCTAGATGGGATCAATAGAAGCTCTTGACTAGTTGAGTGCGTAGATGTCTGTGGCTCGGAAGAGAGATAAAAGTTTTCCTATTATCCTTGGATGGTATGGTATATGTGGTAAGTTGTGGAGGATCGAGATTTGCGTGTATGAGGTTTCAGTTCAGTTCTAGAAGGAAGTTCATAAACTCTTAGGCAACGGGTAGCCTCAGATAATTAGGGAAATGGTACTGCTAATTGGAAATGATTTGACGAGAGTATATGTCTTAGAAAAAGGGTAATGTGATTAAACTGATGATACTTCGGTAGTATTGCGGCACTTTCTTGTTGGATCGACTGTTGATATTCGAGTTTGCTTGATGGCATAGAAGAATTTTAGAATATCATTCGTGGAATGACTGGGTACCTGAGGTGTGATATGTATTTGGACGGCGGAATTTGGGATCAGGTATGGTGATTTGTGTGCTACATGGAATTAGAGACCGGAAATTCTCATATCCAGGCTATGTTGTGATCGTAGATCGTGTGCATCGGCACTGTTTAGCAACTACCGGGATTTGGAGGCCCGAGTGGATCTTTCTTTGCTTGGTATGTTAGATTTTGAATATGATATTGGGGTGTAGACTGGTTGTTTCCGTGTTGTGTTATTCTGGACTATTGCGATAAGATGGCGCGGTTGGCTATGCCGGAAAATACCACATATTGAGTGGCGATGTTCGACAGATTATGTCCAATTGGGGAGAGTCTTATATTTCAAAGACCCAGCGGACGGCTAGGAAGGATTTCCTTTCTTATTTGGGGTCTTGTGACGAGTGCCAGTGCTGAGGCTCCTGATATTGATTCAGTCCCGGTGGTGAGGGACTTCTCGGAGGTGTTTCTTGTGGTTGGGCATGTCGTCGGGCAAGGTTGTGGATTTCGGTGTTGAGTTGGTGCCTTGTATCGTATCGTATAGCACCGGCAGAGTTATAGAGGTGGAAGGAGCATATTCAGGTTTCCTTGATAAGGAGTTCGTTGGCAGGTTAATGTGGGTGAGTGTTCTATCTTGAGTCGGTTTGGTTGGCTCCGAATGGCATTGTTGAGGGAGGTATTGATTTGACCGTTGTTGAGCTTATCAATGATTTGTGGAGATCTATGAGTTACCTTTCTGTGTTGCGGGGTGCTATGATTTGTTGGTTATAGGCACATATGGTGCGGTTCAATTGGGGTCTCTTAGTGGGATTCGAGCGGGAAGAGTAAGTGAGCGATGCTTAGTGAACGGCGTATCGGTTGTGTCCTATCGGGTTGCGTGGCATATGTTATTTGTTTCACCGTGGGTGTAATGATTTGCTTAGGTTCCAGACATCAAATTGTGCGTTGCCGTCGATTTTGAGCATAGTGACTTGAGTTGTTCCAGGTGTAACAGTGTTTGGATAGGATCGCGCATTGTAGCGAGGCTACATGGAGATATGACCTTTCGGGGTAGATTCATGTGTTCTATTTCTATGATGTGAGACGGGGTCTCGGCTTTGTGTTGTGATGGTACTGATGAGCTCGAGGTACAGCTCTTTCGTTTTGGTCATTTTCATGATTTGAGTATGTTCAGACCGTTTCTTATTGGTGCGTGAATTATGCAAGTTGTGGCTTAGGCCTGTATTGATGTGTCATGTCACCAGAGTGGTGTGTTGGATTTGAGGTGATCGTTGGGGTCATTAATGAATACGAACGGATTTGATTTCAGCTTGTTGGAAGGATAATATCGAGGTTCGGCTCGGAAATCTGATGTAGTATTAGTCAAAAGGGAAGTGGCTTCATGAATGGTTGACCTGAGAAATGGTTACGGTTTATTGCGTGTTTCATTTATCGTCGGCAGTATATAGAAGTATTGGAATAAGACCTTAGTTGATAAGAGATTTTCTACCGGTATTCGGGTGTTGTGTTCAGCTGTTGTGAATAGAAGTTATCGTGAGTGTTTGAGTTATGTGGTATATCATATGATTGCACCTGAGGTTGCAGTTATGGGTTATTACAGCTGGTTCTGGCTTATTCTGAATATAGATGTGAGGTTCTGATTTTGTGTATGATTTCGGAAAGTGAGATGTGGTTCTATGATTTATGGGCTAGACTGGATTGTGTGATTTTAGTTAAAATGTGTTACCGGACCTATATGAGATAGGGTGACGTAGGATCACCCCGGGTATATGCATGGTAAGGTTATTCAACTATTGGTTGGCTTCTAGGACAACTCTGGGTACGTTCGAGGACGAACGTGTGTTTAAGTGGGGGAGGATGTAACGACCCCACCGGTCGTTTTGAGCTTTTGCACTTTGATCGCCAGTTTTCGGGCATGACTTGCCCCGTGTTATGTATTATGACTAATGTAGATCGTTGGTNAGAGTTGTTGTAGCTTCGTTATGTCATTTGTGATGTGTGTGCAAAATTTCAGGTCATTCGGACGTCGTTTGGTCGGGTTTTTGATCGAAAGAGTAATTCGGAAGTTTTGGAATTATTAGGCTTGAATCCGAGGGTGATTCGATGTTTTGATGTTGTTTTGAGCGTTCCGAAGGTTGGAACAAGTTTGAATGATGTTATGGGGTGTGTTGACATGTTTGGTCGGGGTCCCATGAGGCTCGGATAAGTTTTGGAGGAGTTTTTGGAAGATTTTGCCGTTTTGAGCATAAGCATGTAATGATCCGAAGGTCCATTTTTAGTTCTAGAGATCGAAATTTGATTTCGAGACTTCCGGAATTTTGACAATGAATTGTAGGAGTGATCTGGAAAGTTTGGTTTAATTTCATCAAGTCACGATTGGGTTTTTGACGCTAAACATGAGTTAATTGTTTAACGAGCGAAATGGGTATCACACTGAGCAAATGAGCTTCGAATTGAGTTTCGATTGAAGGGCTATGTTTGTATTATTATTTGTGACTCATAGGAACAAGAATCATCGAATTCCGAGTTTGTATGATGGAGTTAGAGCCTTTTTAGTGAAATTAAGATTGCTGGTGCATCAGATCTGGTGTGCACCTTTTAGCGACCAGATTTGGCACTTTTAGCGACCAGATTTGGCTTTTAGCGACCAGATTCGGGTGTAATAGTGTTGTTCTGTTTTTTTGCTCATTTTGACGTTTTTTTTGTGAAAGAACACGGCTTGGGGCGATTTTTGAGCAAGAAATCATGAGAAATCTTGAGGTAAGTTACTTGTGATCATTTCTACTCCATAATATTGAATTATCATCGAATAAACCGACTAGATTACATATTTTTGAGGTGTAAATTGGGGATTTGGACCTAGGGATTTGAAAATAAGATTTGAAGATTTGGAGGCCGAATTGTTATCAGAATTTAGTAATTTTGGTATGGTCGGACTCGTGGTTGAATGGGTTGTCGGATTTTGTGAGTTTCGTCGAATCCGAAGCGTGGGCCCGGGGCCGGGTTTGAGCAATTTCGGGATTTTGATGTTAACTTGGATATTTTCGAGTGGGCTTTGCTCCCTTAGCATATTTTAATGATTATGTACTGATTGTGGCTAGATTTGGAGCATCCGGAGGTCGATTCATGCGGGCGAGGCATCGCGGGCTAGAGTTTGGACCAGATCGAGGTGAGTAATGATAGTAAATGATGTCCTGAGGGTTTGAAACCCCGGATTTGCACAATGTAGTGCTGTATTGAGGTGAAACATGCGCTTAATGGCGAGCGCGGGGTTGTTTACTACTGGGGATTGTGACTTGGTCCATCCCGATTAATATTTTTACCGCGTATTTGACTGAAATGTATTTGTTATCAACATAACTTGGGCCTATTGCCATATTTTGGGCTTCATACCGACTGCTTGAATCCTTCGTGGATTTTTATCACTGTTTTCTCACTATTTTGATATACTACTTGAACTCAGTCCTGTTGATTATACTATTTTACAAACTCAGCTGCTTTAATTGAACTTTGAGACTTAAATGATATTTCTATTATTGTTTGGGCTGAGCACTACTATTTTATTGATACCTTAGGGGCTTGTGATGTTTTCTGGACTGAGTGAGGCCGAGGGCCATATGTGAGGAGGCTTTCAGGCCTCGAGTGTGATGTGAGGAGGCTTTCAAGCCTCGAGTGTGATGTGAGGAGGCTTTCAGGCCTCCAGTGTGATGTGAGGAGGCTTTCAGGTCTTATGTGTGATGTGAGAAGGCTTTCAGGCCTTATGTTGATATAGCGCTTGGGCCGTAAGTGGCCCCTCCGGAGTCTGCACACCCACAGTGAGCGCGGGTACCCATATGATCTGAGAGTGAGCCCGAGGGGCTGATACTATGCTGAGTAACTAAGAGTGAGCCCGAGGGGCTGACACTGTGCTGAGTGATTGATACTGAGCCCGAGGGGCTGCTACTGTTTTGAGCGATTGATCTGGGCCCGAGGGGCAGATTACTACTCACTATTTGCTTGTTGTTTTACCTGATTTACCTGTTTTTAAAAGGAGATTTCATTTGATTCTTTACGGTTTTACTGCTTTAAGTAATTTACTGCCTGATATAGAATTGCCTTGTGCATTTATGTGTTTTCATGCTTTCAGCCATTATTTATTGTTATTACTCACTGAGTTGGAGTACTCACTTTACTCCCTGCACCTCGTGTGCAGATGCAGGTATTTGTTCACCCGGTAGCAGGTTTGAGTTGATCGGAGGCTAAGTTTATCGGAGTTTAGCGAGGTGACTGCTAGCATTCGTAGCACCGCATTTCTTCCTTATGTTTATCAGTTCTCTTTTGTATATTTTAGGCCTTGTAGTTGTAATTATACTCTGATAGATGCTCGTGACTTGTGACACCCCGGTTTGGGCTGTGCCGGGATGGTTTTCCTTGTTATTATCGCTGTTTCCGTAATTATGGCTATCTTAAACATGTTTTAGTTCTGTTTATGTTAATTAATTGTTTAAAGGAGGTGTTTCATTTGTTCTGGCTGGCCTTGTCTTTACGAGAGGCGCCATCTCGACCGGGTTCGGGAATTGGGTCGTGACATCAACCCAATTTCCAACTGAATCCTTCAAAGCATTAATTTTATTCCTACGTCTTCTATGTGGAGTAGACATATGAAAAAATTTTGTATTAGCATCTCCATCGTTTATCCAATGAATGCGGGATTTTAGTTTCCAAAATTCTTCTTCGACACGTAGGATATTACTATATTGAAGATTTAGTTGTATTTCTAAATTTGTAAGGAAAAGACTAGTAGGATAATGAATTGATGCTTGAATGCCTCCTAGTCTAGCTAAAATTTTCCTTTTTTCTTGGAATATATTTCCAAAAGTATGTTTATTCCATCTGGTTGCTACCAGGTTGCTACCACTTGAAATTTACGAATAGTATCAAACAGAAGTTGATCTTCAGACCAAATATTATGAACTAATTGTTGAAACTGTGGATGTGAAGCCCACATAGTTTCAAATCGGAAAATATTATGACGTATTGTTGTTGGTGGTTCTAAAGTAAGTAAAAGTGGACAATGATCAGAATAAGTGCGAGGTAGATGAGTAACTAAAACTTCAGGGTATAAGTTCAACCATTCATAGTTAGCTAAAAAATGATCAAGTCTCTCTAAGATTGTGTACCCATGTCTACGTTTATTTGTCCAAGTATATCTACTACCTTGAAATCCTAAATCAATTAATTTGCAAGTGTTAATAAATTTGCCAAAATTATCAGTTCTTTTATTACTAATAGGAAGTCCACCAAACTTTTCATTTGAATTTAAAATTTCGTTAAAATCACCCCCAATTAGCCAAGGCATGGAGACAGTGTTATGCATATTCAGTAAATTATGCCATAGTACATCACATAATTGATAATGAGAGCTAGCATATATTGCAGATAAGAGCCAAGGTGGTTTATTTGGACTTACCTGGACCACACAGTGAATTTCTTGTAAAGAAATCCTCATTTCAGTAACGTTGATACTAGCTTCATTCCATAACACTAGTAACCCACCGACGAGACCATTGGCTGGTACTTGCGACATATTAGTAAAATTGAAGTCCTCACGAAGCCTAGTATGATCCTGCATGTGAGTTTCTAGTAGAATGGCTAACACTGGCCTGTGGTTATCCAAGAGGGATCTAAAGTGCCTACGAAACTCAAGATTGTGTGACCCCCTACAATTCCACACTAGGAAATTCATATAAGAGTTAGGAGAGGTTATCTCCCTCATGGGAGGTGGAATCATCTGACTGGCTACCTGAGTCATAGTCTGACCTAGACTCAGAGAAGGAGTGAGCTGAAGGAGAGTGGGAATGATCACCATCGCATATTTTCCTATTTCTGGATTTATTGTTTGACGAAAGTTTAGGCTGCATGCTATCATTTCTGGAGGGCATTTGGGAATGAATTTTTTTTCGAACTGTTCTTCTAGGTTGTAGAATTCCCTTTAGCCACCAAAATTCCGCCCTTGTTGCCCTCATTTCTGCTAGTATCTCGGTTAATTCCTGCATTGTTTGAGGACCTAGTACGGTAGGAGATAGAGGAGGGGTGTCCTGTGGGCTGTCCTGCGGTGTAAGATTCTCCAAGGGACTCATTGGGCTCGCATATGGAGAGAGAGGGTTGAATGTGTCTAATGCTTGAAACCAAGGGGCATAAATTTGGCCCATGTGATGGGGAGGGTAGAACGGAAGAAGTTGGAAATTCTGGTTCCCTAGTGATTGAGTTGAGTTGGAGGATACTGCCAGTGTGCTTGTGTCGAGGAAGATGCCTGGCTCTCTAAGAACAATGGGGTCTGAGTCGAGTACCATTGATTTTGGTTGTAGGACTTTATTCCTATCCTCATTCCCTCTGTCACTATCTCGGCTAAGTGAGTTGGATTCTGAATTAGCAATACAACTTCCTGATTGTTTAACTCCATGGTGAATACTAGGGCATAACCCTTAAGACCCATCTCTAGCCATGATTGAAGGGGCTGATCCATAGACATCTGTTGAGATGTATAGATCATAGGTGTTGATATGTGTGGAACCTGGGGACCCTGCATGATCAATCTTGGTAGATTGAAGAGATGGTTGTTCGCTTGCAGGTTCTCCCTGAAGTTCTGATTTCGACTGTAATTGGTGAAGGTTGGTCTCTGCATTTTGTGAGTTCTCAAATAAGGGAAGTAAAGGAGTTGTGTTTATTAAGGAGTCTGTAAGAGTCTTATTAGAAGACTTAAGGGGCGGAACTAACAAAGGAGGATGTATTGGGGTAGCCTGGGTAAACTGTGGAAATCACATGGAGAGTAATCATTTTGTTTGTATGAAACAGTATTTTCATTGTTATCCGGAATTACTGTGACATGCAAATTATTTGTAGAGTTGTTGGGTAATGAATAGCACGTGTCTAAGGGTGGAGTAATTAGGGGTAAAACACTGGTTTGTGGTAGGTCCATCTGTGGAGGTAGAATATTACGTGGAAACTCCATCCTATGTGGATTTTATTGCTGAGGAGGTGTGGTAGGCTTAGTTAGTGTATTAGATAAGGTAGAAGTGGAAAGAGTAATTTCTTGATTGGGTAAATTGGGAGGCTGTAATAATGAAGTGTTGGAGTTGCCGAAGCTGGATTTGGGCTGCCTTTTTATTATTTTGTCAAGTGAAGCCTCTTTGGTTGGATCACTATTCAGTGGGCTTGAGTCCATATGGTCAAGTTGCAGCCCATATTGCTCACTTAGGAGACTGAACTTATTAGTTAAGTTGTTATTGGGCTTAGACAGCCCAACTTCGTGTAACAGGTTAGAGGAGCCCAAAACTGGGCCTTTAGGGTTAGAGGGCTTACCTGGTAGCAGCTGTGCCGGCGGCTGGTCCGGCGGTGGAGTGTAGGTGATGCTATTATTCTGAGTTGAATTTCTTTGGAAACTCAACTGTTTTCCATTCTGGTTCAGAAGTAGTAGAAGTAGATGGTTTACTAGCTGTAGGATTTTGCATAGGTTGGCTTGGTGTTGGACAGTTTTGGAGTATATGACCGAGATGGCCGCAACGAGTACAGAGTATGTTAATACCTTTATACAGGAGGCTTTGTTTATGACTTCCTATGTGTACGTGTGTTTTGAGAGGTCGCTCCAAGGGTACTTCAATGCAAATATGTGCATAGCGTCCTCTCGTGGTTGTTGAAGTACACGCATCGATCTTTAAGAGCTGTCCTAGTTTAGATCCAACTCGTTGTAAAATCTCTACATCGTAAAATTCCGTTGGGAGCTCAGGGAGCCTTACCCAGATTGCCGAGTAGGTTAGCTGTGTGGATGAAGCAATAAACTTGGGTTCCCACCTACGTACTGATAAGAAGTGATTTAGAATAAACAACGGACCTCCCTGTAGAGCTTTTAGCATGTTGTCTTCCTGTTGAAATTTGATAAGGAAGAAGTCGGATCCTAAGTCAATAATAGGGAGTTCTTCTGTAGGTTTTCAGATCTCCTTAAGCTTACTCTTTAGTAGGTGATGTGCAATTCTTCGTCCAAAAAGCTTAATAATTACCGAGTATTTCCAAGGCTCATATAAACGCGTCTTATCAGTTGTTGATATTGGTATGAAAGTATCATCTTCATCCGTGTCTTGGATCAGCTCATCACTTAAGTCGTGGTTTGATAGTGGTTGGCGGTGATTACTTATAGATGGAGATAAGTATTTGTTAGTAAGAAGTGTTTGGAGGAAAGATGTTGGTTTATGGTTTGGGAGGTTGTCATCTATTTGCATAGAGGTGATGTCTGGTGGTTCTTCAAGTTGATGATGGAATATCAGGTAGTTGTTAATAGCAGCCATATTTAGGAAATAGTTTGTGGTTGTTTACAGTAGGAGGTATGATGTTGTGGAGTGTCTATGGAGGAAAGTTAAACGGAGGAGGAAGGAAGTTTACATGTCTGATACGAATAGAATTATACTCCTATAAGGTCAACTAACTTCTTTCACTTTCCTTTCTACTTTATGCTTTTTATAGGAATCATTTTACAAATATCATAGAGTAGCTATTTTCTAGTTTGCAGGGAAAAGGAGTGAAGAACTATCTTTCTTAATATGTGCCTTTCAGTTCTTTTAGGATGGATACAATGTTAGAACCCCGCGATGCATGGATTATTTAAAAGAATGTTAATCTTATGAAAGTATAAACTGATATATCATATTGTTTCAGTAAATTTAGTTGCTATATTATTTTTTAATACAATGTGCGGAAATATAACAAAATTATAAATTTAAGAATACACATTATATCGTAATCAAATAGATTATTTGTTCATTTAATAAAATACTTAGTACTATACATTTACTAATGTAACTTTTTATTTACTTGTCGATTTGATTAATATTTTTTCACTAATTTTCATTTAATATAACAGAGAGATTTATATTTTACTACTCTGAAAATATTTTTATTATTTTTAATCTTATGTTATACTATTAAAAGTTCTTCAAATGTCCAAATTTATCAAAAATATTTTGAGTGTTATTTATTTAGCTTTTACTTTTTTAAAAAAAAAAAAAGATTAATTCAAAGCATAAATATCCTAAGATTCTCTTTACACCCCCTCCCCCGGTACATTTTTTTTTTACTGTAATATTTGATTAGTTTTCTCATTTTATATTTTACTTATAACTAAAATAATGTAGTATTTTTTTTACAAAATTATAATTTTGAATTCATCAAACGTATAAAGAGATAAGCCTTCAATTATTTTTGTAAAAAATCTACCAATATTTTTAATAATTGTTATTTTGTATTATATAAATAATATCCTTATCTTATGTATAAATATCCTAATGTTATCTTTATATATTTGTTATTTTTCAATATGAAATTATGAGTTTTATTTAATAACATAAATTTCTTAATATGAGAAATTTAATTAATATATACTACTTTTTAACGCTATCATTTGGATTTTTTTTTTCTTTTTTAATATTCTTCTTTTACGACTCTTTGTTTATTATATATATATATATATATATCATCACAATTCTAATCATAATTACATTTCTATATAATTTTTCTCATCCCAATTCTAATTATAATTATATCATTGTCCGCTACTGACGAGTGTCTAACGTGTACATAATTTAACTCGTACTCTGTCAAATAATAGTATAGAAAGATATCGAACCCACAGAGATTGATTTATCTATTCTACAGATATTTCTTGTTTTAATTACTATTTGAGAAAACCAAAAAGAGTTGAGTTGTGAATTAATTAACTAAAAATGTATGAATTAGATAGAAAATATTTTTTCACAAATATAATAAAAAGATGTTGGGATCCTGACTTCACTTAAAACTTTTATTATATAGTAAATATATTTATTCTTCAATTTCTATTTCTCATAAATGTTATAAATGCCTCTCACGATTACATTTATATATTATTACTTAAGCTAACAATTAATTGCACTCCTCTCGGTTATACAGATTAAGCGTCAAAATATTAATATTAAAGAGCCAGAAATATATGCTTAAGCTGAAACATGCTCTTTTTTAGTAAGTCCATTTCGGTTACCCTACTTGTTATATACAATATTCACCTCTTTCGATTACAAATAATTATAGAATCAATTTTAACATATAAGAGCTAGATGTCACTAAATAAAGTTAACATCTATCAATACCAAATTTAACTAAATTACTTCTTCCGCCTCTTTCGATTATAGAATTAGTAAGAAGTTAAAATGTAGTACGAAATAGATAGATGTTAACAAATTAAATAACACCCAACTATAAATTATATAAAATTTAAATAAAAAGCTTCAGCTCAAGCATGTGAAATTGAGGAATAATATCTACTATTATATAGAAATATTAAGATCCGTCATTCTCCCAACACAAGAAAAGTTACTCCATAATGGAGTTAGTACTGACAACGGAAATATTCATGCCCATTAAATAAGAAAATAAAAAAAAATATTCAAAAGAATAATTCCCCTATTTAATTAAAAATAGGAACAAGAGTAATTTCCTACCCCGGATAACTCAAGAAGTAGAAGAAAGAAAAAGAAGATTTCAATTTTATGTCTCGATCTCTCCTCCCGAGAATTGTCTGCCTCAGCTTTGTAAAAATGATGGTATTTATAGATAATTCCATTGCTTTTGCCGTGTACAAAAAAAGTTTCAGCAAACTTTTCTCTTTCATCTTGCCAACTTGCCAATTTGAAATGAATTTGATGAGAATGGTGTAATCAAGTGTTCATGTGACTTTTGCTGATGTTAGCTTCTTTCTTTTCCATTTTCAGCTCCTTCTTCATTCTTATTTATTTCTTTATTTATATGTTGATATTACCTACAAGTAATAATAGGTGAATTTAACTATAATTAGGCCCTAAAGAACCACCTTCTTGTATAGTTTTGATGATAAAAGTGATAACAAAATGCTCTGATTAGTGCTTTTCATGCTTTGCAGGTGATATATGACAAGAGAAGGCTATGGAGTACTTTTGGGATCAAATATGGAGAAAAAGAGGCCAATCCTAAAATTTTTGCCAAATGAACCAAGCGAAGCAGCTGAAGCCAAGCCTGAAGAAGGACTGCCGCGGTTCCACCGCGACCGCGGCAGAACCACGGTAGAAGATGGTCGCGGATAAGTTGAGATTCGGAGAAGGTGTGTGGCCGCGGTTTGACCGCGACCGCGACCGCGGCAGAACCGCGGCAGAGGCGAAAAAGTTCTGGGACTTAAGTGCAAAATACGGGATTTTTAGCCCAAAATCCTATTTTAAATACTAGACTTCGCCCAAAGGAGGGAAGAATTGTATTGGAGAATATTTTAGCAAGGAAAACAATTGTGAGAGATCACCCAAAACATCTTTCTTCTTTTCTTTGATTTTTCTTGCAAATTTTATGATGAATATTGTTTTAGTTTGTTTACCCATAGTTATGAGTAGCTAAATCCTTTGTCTAAGGTTTTGATGGAACCTATTGGGGGATGAACTTTTTGTTTATGTGAATACAAATTGCTAGTTTCAATCTCTATTTGTTCAACTATGTGTTTGTTGAAGTTAATTGATAGGATCCTCAATTAGCTGTGCCTATTTAGTGTGCATAACTCGGGAGAGAGTGCACACTAAATAGTTAATCTCTCTCCCGAATTAGTGTGCAATCTCTCTCCCGAGTTATGCACACTAAATAGGCACAGCTAATTGAGGATCCTATCAATTAACTTCAACAAACACATAGTTGAACAAATAGAGATTGAAACTAGCAATTTGTATTCACATAAACAAAAAGTTCATCCCCCAATAGGTTCCATCAAAACCTTAGACAAAGGATTTAGCTACTCATAACTATGGGTAAACAAACTAAAACAATATTCATCATAAAACTTGCAAGAAAAATCAAAGAAAAGAAGAAAGATGTTTTGGGTGATCTCTCACAATTGTTTTCCTTGCTAAAATATTCTCCAATACAATTCTTCCCTCCTTTGGGCGAAGTCTAGTATTTAAAATAGGATTTTGGGCTAAAAATCCCGTGTTTTGCACTTAAGTCCCTAAACTTTTCCGCCTCTGCCGCGGTCGCGGTCAAACCGCGGCCACACACCTTCTCTGAATCTCAACTTATCCGCGACCATCTTCTACCGCGGTTCTGCCGCGATCGTGGTGGAACCGTGGCAGTCCTTCTTCAGGCTTGGTTGAGCTGCTTCGCTTGGTTCATTTGGCAAAATTTTTAGGATTGGCCTTTCTTTCTCCATATTTGATCCCAAAAGTACTCCATAGCCTCCTCTTGTCATATATCACCTGCAAAGCATGAAAAGCACTAATCAAAGCATTTTGTTATCACTTTTATCATCAAAACTATACAAGAAGGTGGTTCTTTAGGGCCTAATTATAGTTAAATTCACCTATTATCAACACCTCACACTTAAACCTTTGCTCGTCCTCGAGCAATTTAAACCACACTTCTAGGCCTAACCGTTGGATGCATTGCCCCAAGTTTATGCTATACCCGCCATTATGAACGAATAACCTAAGCAGTGCAACAGTCACACTCAGATGCAGACTCTAACGCCATGACACACTCATGCTTACTCTAGTTACTCTAACAGAGGTGAAAACTCACTTTTTCTTCCTGAGTCACATGCCCTCACATCACAAATGTGAGAGAAGTTCCACACACAATAAATTAAGCAACAAGGAACAATAGATAGACAGAATTCACTCACTCTCAGCAAAGAACATTCACATGCCACACAGATACACCATAGGCTTGCCCCTTGTGTAATACTCTACTAATCGAGTTGTTCAGTCAAAGATCAAAAGGTCTTTATTTGGTTGTAATGTCGGCTAAGGGACGAGTATGATATATTTGGATATAGTGACTAACCTCCCTAAGCACTTTTAATACAAACTTCCTTTTGTTTCAATTTCCATGTTCAGCCCAATCGTTCTTCCACATTTTGTTTCATATTTGACCCCCCCCCCCCCCCCACTTTTCTTTAGGTGCAACAAGAAAATAACAATATTAGTATTAAGGATTCAATAACAACTCATATTATGCATAGTATTTTTGTTTTATCAAACTCCCCTCCACTTAGCATTTTCTTAGTCTCGAGGAAATTTTTGAATCATTCTTTTTTTCATAAAAACAAATCAAGCCAGTTGTTAATCAATTTCTTTTTCTTTTTTTTTTTCAAAAAATTTGATATCACCTGCTATTTTAATAAATTTTCTAGAACTAATTTCCCCCTCTTGGTCATGTGTTCATCATCCTGCATAAGATCAACTTTTACATACAAAAATATTCATCAATCAACGTTGTTTACGATAATCATAAAATAGTGTATATTGAATGACCATAGGCTTGCCAAGTTTGTAAATCTCCACTAATGTAAACTAGCACTGATCATAGAATTTTTTAGGACTTTTATTGGATTGTATTGTAGGATAAGTGCTTTGGTAGGATAATGGATGTTTTTTTAGTGACTGATATGCCTTTCTTAGCAATCGGAATGATGTACAAATAATTTTGTACTCCTTTTCATTTTACAACTCTTACTCACACAAGGAGATGAAATCCATTTCACATTTGTTTGTTCGAAATATATATTATAAACCTCCTTTTCTCATCTGACCACCATTTCTTTGTTTCTTTTTTTTAGCTGTATTGCATTTGTATTTTCACTTTTTTTTCTTTTTTTCTCTTTTTTTTGTTTTGTATTTTGTATTTCAATAGCCTTTTCTTGGCGAAAATTGAGCAAACATAGCTTGTAATTCATAAAATATTCGTACACACTTATCATTTGTTATTATAAATTTGTTCAATACATAAGTAGAGTTATGTCAATAGTATCGTGCAGAAAAAAGGTTTGTTTCAAAGAATTTGTTCAGGCTCAAATGGAGACACTAGAAATTTATGTATTTTAGTGACTCAAGTGTATAGTTATAAGGGATTTGAAGAAGGCCTAATTTATTTTCTAGATCAGTGCAGTTTATAATTTCGCCTCAACAAACAAAACATGGCAAGTTCTAGTAATTTTCAACACTTCAAATGATTAAATTAAACTAATTGAAATCAGAAACTTTAGTACTTTACAGTTGAACTTTACACAAGGATAACAGGCTCAAAATTCAAGAGTAAAGGAGTTATTCCAGAAAAGATTTTAAGACAGCAAGCGATATTTTCATTCTTTGCTTCACTCTCTCTTTTTTTTTATTTTTTTTAGCTGTGTCTTGACTGTTTTGAAAATAAGAAGTTTTTAGATTTTTCCTCTACGATGCATTAGTCAAAAGTTAACAATTTAAGAACTATATGGTAGTATTCTAATGATTCTAGCAAATGAAATAAGTCCAGACAAGCATGAGTGTACACAATTTCACACCAGCAACAATTAAAGATGACATGTCAAAGAGAATTTTAATTCCATCATTTTCAAGACTTTAAACATGAATTTATTGACCTCATGGTATCATGTTATCTTTCTATATTAGTTTAATCCATAATGAGATTCAAAATGAACAATTTCGCCCGAGATATACCACCAATTTAATGTTATTTTTATCAGAAAAATAAATGTACCAGAGATAATATTGCAGAGCATATCTAAATTAAATTTACCTTGACATTATTTTAAACATTACTAGAATCATTTAGTGAGGCAAAATTTTACAAATAAGATGAAGAATACTTTCGCAGAAGATTTAACCTCAATTATGTTCTTAATTATTGATAAACTTATAATAGTTTGTACCTAGCAAGAAAATAGTTTCCTCGGTAGGAACCTTTAAACAATAAATTTTGCAATTACTTAAGAGGGGATCGCCCAAAGTAGCTAAGCATTCATATCCAAATTAGAACTAATATTATAATAGGCATCAGTACATTATATATCACTTAGTTTATATGATTCTAGCTAGTTTATGGCCTGCATTTTATGGCCTGCTTTCTAGCCTTTGAAAGAGCAGGTAAAACAAAAACAACAAAAAATTCTTTCCTCTACTCCTTCTCTTATAATCCACATTCAAAAACAAAAACAAAAAAAATACGCAACTTCAAACTATTAACCAAAAGGGACATAAAAAGATGTTACCTCCCCCACACTTAAATCTTACATTGTCCCAAATGTAAGACCAAGCTGGGGGTTGCTGGGTCGCTACTCCTTAGTTGTGTTGCTGCTGCTGCTGCTACCATTTTCACCAAATATATTGGTATGGTCCTGGAAGTCAGCCATCTCACCACTAGGTCCTGCCTCTTCTGTCACCTCGACAAGTTGTTCAAATGCCATTTCCAAATCCACTCCACCAGCAAATCCTAGATCAACAAATCCAGGTGCAACTGCATATTCTCCATGAGCACCTGGTAGTGGTGCTATTTCACCTGCGACTTCTCCGTTAAAAACTTGATATCCCAATTGTTGTGGTTGTACATTCTCATGTCCTGCAGGGAAGTTGAAATTCATGTTCTGTCATACCTTCTATTTTGTTGTGCCATTTTTCAGAAGTGAAACAGAGGAGAAAAGATAATGTGAGGTGAATAAAATGAAAAAGATGAGCTGTTCCAACTCTGTTTACTTTTTAACTGATGGTGAAGAATGTTATATAGGAGAAAATGACGAGCAAATTGGTTGTGAAAAGATTTTACCAAGATCTGTTACATAGTATTAGTTATAAGGTGTTTTGGTTTTCCTCGAACAATGGAAATGGTGTAACTGATGTGCACAGAGGTTTTGGGATGGTAATCTCCTTCCAAAGCTATAGCACCGTCTCTGAAGTGTAGCCTCCTTTCATTCCTAAAGATCAGAATCATAATGATTACTACTTCAGCAAAAAGGTAGGAGAGTGTTTATTTTTAGTTACTAGCAAAAGTTTTCCTTTTTTATATATATAAATTTTATTGTATATATATATATAGCAAGTTTATAATATAAAAATATATAAAATAGGGAAGATGTAGTGCATATGTTGTAAATGGACGTAAGGTGCAGTTAGTGCCTTGGTAAAAAAAAAAAAATTAGATTTGCAAGTTCATCCTCCAAAGGACCAAAGGTCTAAAACATATCCATATATGCAACTTATCATTTCAATAAAAATATATTATTCATGGTAACTATAAATTTATCATTTAAACTTACCATATCACATATTAAATATAATACAATACAGAACTATAACATTATTTTTAAGAAGTAATTAAAGGTTCTTAGGCCTCCACGTTAGAGCACATAAATTCACAATCTAAAAAAAAATTAGAAGAAGAAGAGATAGTTCTGAATTTAATGTCGTCAGCTCGACTTATTAATAAATATATTTGTTAAGCAAAAAGAATTGTTGAAGCCTGTTTGTCAAAGTTTCTGGTGACATAAGGCTTCAAACGATGACCATTCACTTTAAATTTTTCTCCCCCATCCATATATTGTATTTCAATGGCACCATAGGGGGTCACTTTTGTTATGATGTACGGTCCTGACCAACGTGATTTGAATTTTCCTGGGAATAATCTCAATCGGCTATTGTGCAAAAGAACTTGGTCTCCAACTTTAAAATTCTTATGGCGAATGAGGTTATCATGCCATCTTTTCGTCTTTTCTTTGTACAATTTAGCATTTTCATATGCTTCAAGTCTGAATTCCTCTAATTCATCTAGCTGAAGTAGACAAGTTTTACCTGCATCTGATAAATTTAGATTCAACAATTTCATAGCCCAATATGCTTTATGCTCTAATTCCACAGGTAAATGACAAGCTTTTCCAAAAACTAATCTATAAGGGGATGTGCCTATTGGAGTTTTGAAAGCCGTTCGGTATGCCCATAAAGCATCATCTAACTTTAAAGACCAATCTTTTCGAGAAGATCCAACATATTTTTCTAAAATTCTTTTCAATTCTCTGTTGGAAACTTCTACTTGCCCGTTCGTTTGAGCATGATACGGAGTTCCTGTTTTATGAGTTACTCCATATTTTGAGAATAAATTTGCAAATTGTTTGTTTATAAAATGAGTTCCTTGATCACTTATGATAACACGTGGAGTTCCAAATCGAGAAAAGATATTTTTCTTGAGAAAAGCACAAACAACATGAGCATCATTTTTTCTAGTAGCTATTGCTTCTACCCATTTTGAAACATAATCAACAGCTACTAAAATATATTCACAACCATTTGATGGAGGAAAAGGACCCATAAAATCGATGCCCCAAACATCAAATATTTCACACACAAGGATAGAGTTAAGAGGCATCTCATCCCTTTTTAAAATGTTACCGCTTCTCTGGCATTTGTCGCAAGTGGAGACATAATTTCTTGCATCTTTGAATAAAGTAGGCCAGAAAAAACCAGCTTCAAGCACTTTTGCGGCTGTTCGTCTTCCTCCATAGTGTCCTCCTACAGCACCATCATGATAGTGACTTAGGATATTATTCATCTCTGTTTCTGGTACACATCTTCTGATCATGCCATCTGCACAAAATTTAAACAAGTAAGGATTTTCCCAAAAATAATATCTTATTTCTTTTTTAAGCTTTTTTCTTTGTTCTTAAGATAAATCTTTTGGGATCCATCCTCCAACCAAGTAGTTGGCAATGTCAGCAAACCAAGGTGTCTGATTTGTAACTGTTGTGATTGTATAAACATGCTCATCAGGAAATTCCTCCTTGATATCTGTTGTCTCGGTGGGAGGATTTTCCAAACGTGACAAATGGTCTGCTACCTGATTTTCTGAACCTTTCCTATCTTTTATTTCAAGATCAAATTCTTGCAAAAGAAGTATCCATCTTAGCAATCTAGGTCTAGCATCTTTCTTTGCTAAGAGGTATTTTAAAGCAGCATGATCAGTAAATACTGTAACCTTCGTTCCTATCAAATAGGAACGAAATTTGTCAAATGCAAATACTATTGCCAATAGTTCCTTCTCAGTTGTGGCATAATTCTTTTGTCCCAATATCGCTCCAACTGCTAGATCACTTGCATCACACATTATTTCAAATGGTTTGCTCCAATCAGGAGAAACAACAATTGGAGCATTAGTCAAATGTTCCTTGAGAATCTCAAATGCTTTTCTGCAATCATCTGAAAATTCAAACTTCACATCTTTCATCAGTAGGTTAGTTAGAGTTTTTGAAATTTTTGAAAAATCTTTTATAAACCTTCTATAAAAACCTGCATGCCCTAAGAAACTTCTAATGCCTTTAACAGTGGTAGGAGGGGGTAATCCTGCTATAAGATCAATTTTAGCCTTATCAACTTCTATCCCTTTAGCAGAAATTTTATGTCCTAAAACGATTCCCTCTGTTACCATGAAATGACATTTTTCCCAATTAAGAACTAAATTTGTCTCTTCACATCTTTTAAGCACCAAAGTTAAATGATAGAGACAATCTTCAAATGTCTTGCCAAAAAGTGTAAAATCATCCATGAAGATCTCAAGAAACTTTTCGGTCATATCTGAGAAAATTGCTGACATGCAACGCTGAAATGTAGTAGGAGCATTACATAGTCCAAATGACATTCTTCTGTAAGCATACGTACCTTGGGGGCATGTGAATGTGGTTTTCTCCTGATCCTCTGGAGCAATTGGTATCTGATTATACCCAGAATATCCGTCAAGAAAATAGTAAAAACCATGACATGCAACTCTTTCAAGCATTTGGTCAATAAAAGGTAAAGGAAAATGATCTTTTCTTGTAGCCTCATTAAGTCGTCTATAATCGATACAGACTCTCCACCCTGTGATTGTTCTGGTAGGTATAAGTTCATTATTTTTATTTTTTATTACTGTCATACCTCCTTTCTTTGGTACTACCTGCACAGGACTCACCCAAGGGCTGTCAGATATTGGATAAATTATACCTGCTGCTAGAAGTTTCACCACTTCTTTCTTGACGACTTCCTGCATTGCTGGGTTAAGTCTCCTTTGGGGTTGGACTATTGGCTTGTAATTTTCTTCCACGAGGATCCTACGCATACAAATAGCTGGATTAATTCCTTTGATGTCAGCTATTGTCCACTCTAAAGCTCTTTTATGTTTCTTCAAGACTTCAATCAGCTTGTCTTCCTGTTCTATAGTCAAAGAAGATGAAATAATTACTGGAAATAATTCAGGTTCAAGAAACACATATTTTAAATGAGAGGGAAGTTCTTTGAGTTCAATTTTTAATTGAACTCCTTCTTGTGAGACTTTCTCATTTTCTGACTCTTTTTCTAGAATTTCAGCTTGTTCTCTAATTACGGGGTTATCATCACTTATGGTACCTGACCTAGCCAAACATCTCTCCAATGAATCAGTAATTAACTGATTATCTTTGTATTCGTCTACAAGGTCATCTAGTAAGTCAATTTGAAAACAAGATGATGATGACCCATCCCCAGGAAATTTCATCATTTTCTGCATGTCAAATATTACTCTTTCCTCATCAACTCGCAATATTAATTGTCCTTGATGAACATCAATAATTGCTCTTCCCGTTGCGAGAAACGGTCTACCTAAAATTAATGGTACCTCAGTATTTTCTTCCATTTCAAGCACTATAAAATCTACTAGAAATACAAATTTGTCAACTCTGACAAGGATATTTTCAATAATTCCTTTTGGTCTCTTAGTACTTTGATCAGCTAATTGAAGAGACACTCCAGTATCTTTCATTTTACCAAGTTCTAATTTCCTGAAAATTGAAAAAGGCATTAGATTTATTGAGGCACCTGAATCACATAACGCCTTTCAAAGTGAGTACCTCCCACTGTACAAGGAATTGTAAAACTTCCTGGATCACCAAGTTTCTGTGGGAGCTTATTTTGAAGTATAGCACTACATTTTTCCGTAAGCTTAACCACTAAAACTTCTTCCAATTTTCTTTTACTTGACAGAATTTCTTTAAGAAATTTAGCATATGAAGGCATTTGTGTTAAAACATCTGTGAAAGGTATGTTAATGTAAAGTTGCTTCAAAATATCTAGAAACTTTGAAAATTGTTTGTCAAGCTTTTCTCTTTTCATCTTTTGGGGAAAAGGTAGAGGTACAGAGTGAGGATTTGTTATCAATTCATTTTCTTGTACATTTTTCCCTTTATTTTTTTATTCTTTTGGAAACTTAGATTCTATTTTATTCTCACCTTCATTTACCTTTTCTACTTCCTTCTCTATATGCATATGGATCATCAAGAGATTTACCTGATCGTAGAGAGATGGCTTTGAGGTGTTCTTTTGGGTTTTTCTCAGTGTTGCTTGGTAGAGAACCTTGAATTTGTCCAGACATGAGGGTCGCTAATTGGCTTACCTGAATTTCCAAATTCTTGATAGCTGAATGTTGACTTTCAACCTTCTCGTCAGTAGCTTTAATGAATTTGTACATCAGGTCTTCAAGGCTTTGTTGATGAGCTCTTTGGGGCTGTTGTTGATATTGTTGGAAATTTTGTTGCCCATTATTTTGATTTGAAAAACCAGGTGGTCTCTGTACCTGTTGTTTTTAATTAAAAACTTTTTGAGGATTTTCAGCACCATTAGGATTACTCCATTGGAATCATGGATGTTTTTGTGCCATGGGACTACCGAATGAGTAATTATTTCTATAACCAATTACCTTTACCTGTTCCTCATTTTGCGTTAATGCTTGACATTCATGATTCGGATGATTACCTTTACAAACATCACAATTCTCAAGTTGGGATGATGATTGAGAACTTACCTAAAAAGCTTCAACTTTTTGTGTTAAGGTCGTAATTTTTTGTGCTAGTGAATTCAAAGCTTCAATTTGATTTATTCCTGCTGTTTTCTTGATAATCATTCTGTCCGAGGGCCATTGAATAGCATTTTCCGAAATTTCATTAAGTAGTTGCATTGCTTCCACGGTGGTTTTTCCCATTATTGATCCTCCTGATGCCGCATCAATTACATTTCTAGCAGAGGGCTTAAGACCGTGATAAAAAATGTATAAAATGTCAGGGTCTTGGATACTATGATGTGGGGATTTTCTTAACATTGCTGCTAATCTCTCCCATGCCTGATATACAGATTCGGTATCTGTCTGCATAAAATTATTGATTTTTTGCTTCATTTTAATTATTTTTGCAGGTGAAAAATATTTATTAAGAAATTTCTGGGTCATTTGGTCCCATGTTGTAATGGAACCTCTTGGTAGACTTCGCAACCATGTTTTGGCTTCACCTTTTAATGAAAAAAGAAAAAGCCGCAACCTGATAGCATCTGTTGTAACTCCATTATACCTGCAAGTTTCAACTAATTCAAGAAAATCAATTAAATGGGTGGGAGGTTCTTCACTCGCATCACCAGTAAACTGACATGACTGTTGAATGGTTTGAATCAAGCCTGTGCGAATTTCAAAGTTGTTTGCTGCAATTGGTGGTCTCCTCACACTTGATTCTCCTTCAAAATGATCTGGCCTTGCATAATCTCTAAGTATTCTATCACGTCGTGGTGCCACCTCATCAAACTGTTCTTCTCCTTGATGTGGTGGAAGTTGGTTATTGAGTTCTTCGTTCTCCATTTCCTCTGGTATGCAAATTTGAGATCGTGAGGTTTGTACTTTTCGCAACAACCGCAAGGATTTTTCAATTTCAGGATTGTATTTGACTAGTTCTCTAGAAGAGGAACGGGTCATACACTTTCCGAAATTTTTGCAGAAAAGTTAAAACAATTAGACAATAAAAAAAATCTCAAATTAGTAGTAAAACAATTAATCTGTAGTAGACTTTGCCAATCTCCGGCAACGGCGCCAAAAATTTGATGAGTGTCTAACGTGTACATAATTTAAACTCGTACTCTGTCAAATAATAGTATAGAAAGATGTCGAACCCACAGAGATTGGTTTATCTATTCTATAGATGTTTCTTGTTTTAATTACTATTTGAGAAAACCAGAAAGAGTTGAGTTGTGAATTAATTAACAAAAAATGTATGAATAGAGCAATAGAAAATATTTTATTTTTCACAAATATAATAAAAAGGTATTGGGATCCTGACTTCACTTAATACTTTTATTATATAGTAGATATATTTATTCTTCAATTTCTATTTCTCATAAATGTTATAAATGCCTCTCATGATTACATTTATATATTATTACTTAAGTTAACAATTAATTTCACTCCTCTCGGTTATACAAATTAAGCGTCAAAATAGTAATATTAAAGAGCCAGAAATATATGCTTAAGCTGAAACATGCTCTTTTTTAGTAAGTCCCTTTCGGTTACCCTACTTGTTATAACTGACTATTACAATATTCGCCTCTTTCGATTACAAATAATTATAGAATCAGTTTTAACATATAAGAGCTAGATGTCACTAAATAAAGTTAACATCTATCTATACCAAATTTAACTAAATTACTTCTTCCGCCTCTTTCGATTACAGAATTAGTAAGAAGTTAAAATGTAGTACGAAATAGATAGATGATAACAAATTAAATAACACCCAACTATAAAGCATATAAAATTTAAATAAAAAGCTTCAGCTCAAGCATGTGAAATTGAGGAATAATATCTACTATTATATAAAAATATTAAGATCCGTCATTCTCCCAACACAAGAAAAGTTACTCCATAATGGAGTTAGTACTGACAACGGAAATATTCATGCCCATTAAATAAGAAAAAAGAAAGAAATATTCAAAAGAATAATTTTCCTATTTAATTAAAAATAGGAACTAGAGTAATTTCCTACACCGGATAACTGAAGAAGTAGAAGAAAGAAAAAGAAGATTTCAATTTTATGTCTCGATCTCTCCCGAGAATTGTCTGCCTCAGCTTTGTAAAAATGATGGTATTTATAGATAATTCCGTTGCTTTTGCCGTGTACAAAAAAAGTTTCAGCAAACTTTTCTCTTTCATCTTGCCAACCTGCCAATTTGAAATGAATTTGATAAGAGAATGGTGTAATCAAGTATTCACGTGACTTTTGCTGATGTTAGCTTCTTTCTTTTCCATTTTTAGCTCCTTCTTCATTCTTATTTATTTTTTTATTTATATGTTGATATTACCTACAAGAAAATAACAATATTAGTATTAAGGATTCAATAACAACTCATATTATGCATAGTATTTTTATTTTATCAGCTACTCCTATCATTATTTCTTCATTTTGCTTTCTACTTTATACTCTTTATATGGATCATTTCCAGTTTGCAGGGAAAAGGAGTGAAGAACTATCTTTCTTTATGCGTGCCTTCAATTCTTTTAGAAAGGATATTTGATCAAATGCCTTTTTGTCTGCTAGATTTAGGTAAAATTGAAATGTCTACACCATTCCATTCACCGCAGGTACCTCGCAGGTAATTGTACTTTATGCATCAAGAATAACAGAACATGAATGATAATTTTGCAAATGCCATCCTTACGATATTTCAAACTCTGTAAGCCATCAATGAGGCAACATCAAGATCACGAAACGGCCCCAGAGCCAAAAACGTCCCGAACACTTGGGGACTGATGATAACTAGGGATTTTGATACAATTTATACTTCTCCTTGCTTATGTTTTGATTAAAAATTTGTACAAAATAGTCTCAAAAGGCTCACAAGTTGTGCTTGATTGCAGGTTTGATCAACAAAGTGACAAGATGTCAAAGTTCAGCTCAAAAAGGAGTAAAACCTGCATAAATACCAAGACAAAACAAAGCTCTGGCAAATTACAGGCCCAATGCGGCCGCACACCATTCTGTGCGGTCCGCACAAATGAGATTCAGAGAAGGTGAATTCCAGGTCAACAGGCAATGCGGCCGCAGGAGATTTAATGCGGTCCGCATTGGAGTTACTGCGGCCGCACTCGATTTAGTGCGGTCCGCAGAGCCTAAGATCAGAGAGGTGCCAGTTTTGAAGATTGAAGCCAATGCGGTCCGCGCTCCATTTCATGCGGACCGCACTAGAAGCCACCGCGGCCGCACTCGATTTTGTGCGGTCCGCATTGCCTGAGTTCAGAGAGCTGGAATTTTATGTCAAGAGCCCTAGTGTGGCCGCACACCATTTTGTGCGGTCCGCACTAACTCCGCAAGGGTATTTTTGTCCAGACATTTCAGCTTAGTATAAATAGCTTCTTTTCCATTTTTAGGTTAAGCAGGTAGATTTTGTATTGAGCTGCGCTCGTGACTTCCGTTTCTTTAGCTATTTTGGGAAATTTTCTTTTCATTTCAACATTGAATCTTCAAGTTTAATTTAGTAGTTAATTGATATGAGTTTTTCTTCATCTATTTCTTTGTTCGTTCTCTAATTATGAGTAGCTAGACCCATCAGCTAGGGTTGTGGCTCAACCCTTGTGTGGGTAATTGATGTGTCTTGTATTTTAGAGCTTGATTGACTATGGGTGTTTGATATTTGGGCTAATTCCATATTTAATTGCTAAATTAGTGGTTGCAAACACTAGTTTGTATTTACTAGACTTCTGCTCTTCTTGAGAAAGAGAGCCTAAGTCTTTAGAATTAGTGCAACAAGGAATTGGGGCGTACTCAAGAGAATTGATAGCCCCAATTAAAGAGTTAAACCGAGAGATCGTAATGCCTGACTTGATCCTCAATTGCTTGTGCAAATTCGTATACCCAATTGGTCTTGAGAAAGTCAATTCGGGCAAAATCACTCGAACTACCGAGAGGTATACAGTGAATAGAATCGAGCAATGGTTATATCATACTCCCCAAATGTGTCAGTTTAGCTTTAGATTCAAGATTCCGTCAATTGACCACCTAGGTGAAGGTCACTACCCTAGTGCCCTTTAATCATTTGAACAACTTGCAATAGTTTAATCCTAGCTTATAGTAGTTTAATTGAGCATCGTAGTTTATAGAATTATAATCATAATTAAAACCCAAAAATGTGTAGAAGTGAAATTTGGAGAAAATACACAACTCCACTTTAGATAGACACCCAACTCCAATATCTAGCTCTCTGTGGAATTCGATCCCGACCCTAAATCGGGTAAAGCTGCTTCGACCTCTCTCACTACTTAATAGTAGTGCAGGGTTGGCCATGACCAACAGACGTCGAAAACTCAAGACCACATAACCTCCGGGTCAAAAACTCCGAAATCATAAGCCCTCAATAAGGCAATACCAAGATTACAAGTAATGGCTCCCGAGCCAAAAAACTGTCGATGACTCGGGGACTATTTCCAATCGCCACCCCCGAGGTTCGATGCCTTCAGGGAGCCTTTTGGGCCCGGTATCGGGGTAAAATGGACCGAGGTTTATCGACGATAAGCGGGAGGTTCCCTAGGAGCTGTATTTTCTGACAAACGCCTGCGCAAATAGTGATAGTCTACACCAGGCTAATTGAGTGGTTGTACCAGCTACTCTATGTAATAATTACACATGCATTTATACTATATTAGGGCTCCCCCCCACCCCCTATAAATAAGGGGAATCCTTGTCACTTTGCAAAGGCATGTGATACTCAATATTCAATAGAAGAACATTCTCTCAGCTCTCTAACTTAACATATTGTCTTGTTCTTATTGCTTCATTTATTACTTACATTTATGTGTTCAATTTATTGCTCATATTGGCTATAAAGACCGTCATTGATTTTATCATAGCTATTATTCGTCCATCGACTGCCCCCGGTAGGACATCAGACTCGACCTCGAGACCCCGAATGGGCAAGCTCGAGGCCTCGATTATCAGCCATTTGGTTTGGTTACCACCTTGTTCTCAAGCTCTTATCTCGTTTTCTTATCTCTTACTTAGCATCTATTGCCTAAATAACTAGCATAAAAATAGATCGCGTATTTTTAGAACCACAAAATCAAATCTAATTGTAATTACCATTTTCAAGGTAAACACTGTTATTTTCCTGTATATGACTTAACTGCACAAGTTCATGTTATTGTCGTGTCCTAGCCTCGTCACTACTTCGCCGAGGTTAGGCTCGACACTTACCAGTACATGGGGCCGGGTGTACTGATACTGCACTCTACACTTTCTGTGCAGATTTTTGTATCGGACCTCGTTGACCAGAGTTAGGTTGCTGCCTTCAGTCTATCAGGAGACCCAAGGTACGTTCGCAGACCTTGGGGTCCCCTTCCATTTATCTTAGTTTCCCTGTTTTCTTTCATTTCAAGAACAGATGTATTTTCTTTAAACCAGTATTTGTAGAAACTCTTAGTAGTTCGTGGATTGTGACACCGGTTCTTAGGGTAGTCGTGTATTAGTGTTTAGATTGTTATAAAATTTTCGCACTTCTTAACTTGTTTTATTTTAAATTATTGTTAATTACTGTTTTGGGTTAGTGATTAGCGTGCTAGGTCTTTAATTTATCCGTTGGCTTGCCTAGCATTCTAAAGGTTAGGCGCCATCACGATCCCGACGGTGAGAGATGCGTGACAAATGTGAACATGTTAAATTGCATTTTGTCTATTTTGCTTATGTGATGAGTCATACCTCTTCCCTTCAACTGCACGGCGATTCATAATCCCCTTTTGTGGCCTTATTTTCTTTTGCATCACTATGTAAGCAAGGCATTGTTATGAGGGAAATGCCTTTACTCCACACAATCAGATGCTACAGCGTTCTTCGGTGATTCAAACCAATGAAGTCATCTCTGTTGGCTCTCTTCAACATAAGGAAGGTAGTACTACTATACTTGCATTCCGGCAAAAGCTAGTTTGCTGAGGATCGGAGTATAATTGTTTTATCTTGTCATTCGGACATAACGTGATCCATTGTCCTAATAGGAACATCACCAAGCTCCCAAGATTATGCTGCCTGCCCAAAGAAGTAAGTATGCTTACGTTGAGTGGATTATCATTGAATTTCATAAACATAAAACTTCTCATAGGTTTATTCTTGTTAGATTGCATAAATATTTAAAAGAAAAAAACTCCTTAAGGAATCTTGCTTGAGTAAATTAGTTTGATTGAAAGGCTGCTAAATAAGTGCAGATAGACAAGCTTCGAGTTCATGCCTGACTTAGATGCTCAACTTGTTTGGAGAATCTCCATGAATTGTATTCTTTTAGTTTTTCACATGTTTGGTTGTAATGTCTCGGAATTCGGAAATAATCATTTTTGCTGAAAAAAGTTCAATTAATCATTGATGTTGCTCATGAGTATATCAGTTGGAGCACCTGGATGTTTGGTTGTATAAATGAATACTGTATAGTAGTGTTTGCTTGTAAGCTTGTAGTAATAACCTGTACAGAGAAAACTGGTTGAAATGGCTTGTCAAAATATATTAAGCAATAGGCCCCCAGGGCCTAGCTCAAGTGGCAAAGGGTGGTGGATTTATGTCTTAGGTCACAGGTTCAAGCCTCCACACCATGCAAAGTAAAGCCTGGTATTTAGGTGGAGAAGGGTAGAGGGGCGGGTCCACATTATCTGTGATGACCCAAAAGATCATCACTTGTTTTAAATTAAATTCTGTGACTCTGAGGCCTTGAAAACCTCATCTAGAGTCACCTCGATTTCCGTGCGCAGTCCGGGCGCGTAGCCGGAAAGCTTAAATATGAAAATCTATAAAAAATGGTAAAATTTGGTTATAGAATGAGTTTTTTGACTTCGGTCAACGGTTTGGGTAAACGGACCCGGACCCGTGATTTGACGGTACCGGAGGGTGCGTAGGAAAATATGGTACTCGGGCGTATGCCCGGAATCGAATTCCGAGGTCCCAAGCCCGAGAAATGAATTTTTGAAAGAAATTATTTAAAGAAATTGTTTAAGGAAATTTGAAAAGAAATTTGATTAGAACATGTTAGTATCGGGCCCGTATTTTTGTTCCGGCACCCGGTACAGGTCTTATATATGATTTAAGATGTTCCTATGAAATTTGATGAAAAACGGATATCATTTGACGTGATTTGGACCTAAATTGCTACATTTGATACTTGATGAAGTTTGAGAAAAAAGTTCTTGATTTTGAGGTTTGATTCATTGTTATTGAGGTTCGCGATTTGGTCGCACGGATAAGTTCGTATGATGTTGTTGAGTTAGTACATGTGTTTGGTTAGGAGCCCCGTGGGCTCGGGAGTGTTTCAGAAAGTTTTGAACTTGTGAAAAGTTGCAGATTTCTGCTGTTAGTGCCTAGGGATTTTACCCTTCTCATTCGCGTGTACCCACTCGCGAACGCGTAAGGCGAAAATACCAGGTGCCCAATTTCTTCTTCGCGAACGCGAAGGTCGAGGTGCGAACGCGAAGCTGAGAGGGGAGACCCTTCGCGAACGCGTCCCTCCACTCGCGAACGCGTAAGGCTTTGGGGAGGGGTCACCCTTTTTGTTCATCGCGAACGCGAGCCCTGTTCCGCGAACGCAAAGGTCTAACAGGCCTTGCTCATCGCGAATGCGGTGGACCTGTCGCAAACGCGATGGGTGTTTTTGCCAGTTATTTTAGAAGACCCAAAACAGTAGCCTTACGGGATTTTATAAAATTTCACAAACTTCTTCTTCTCCAAAGCTCTTAGGCAATTTTTGAAGCAATTCTTCACCATAATCTCTTGGGTAAGAAATCTTTAACTCATTTTCTTCATTTTTCATTAACACCCATTAGATTTTTAGGCCTAAATCATGCGAATAAGGGTGGAAAATTAGGGATTTGGGTAGAGTTAGGGCTTTTTGATTAATTGTGATTTAGACCTCGTTTTGGGGTCGGATTCGGGAAATAATTATATATTTGGGCTCGTAGGTGAATGGGTGATTTGATTTTGGTCCGAACCTCGTGTTTTGACCAAGCGGGCCCGGGGTCGAATTTTGGGTTTTTGGAAAGAATGATTAGAAAACTATAATTTGGCATCGGAATTGAATTGTTTAGCGTTTATTGATGTTATGAAGTCGATTATGTATAGATACGATCGATTTGGAGCCGAATTCGAAAGGAAAGGCGGTATTTGAGGCTTGAGTTGGCCGTGGATGTTTGAGGTAAGTGTCTAGTCTAAGCTTAGCTTGAGGGATTAGGAGTTGAGTCCTATTTTCTATTTGTTTCTTGTTGAGTACGACGTATAGGTATGGTGAAATGTATCTATACGTTGGTTTCGAGCATGACCGTCAGTCGTAAATTGCAAGTTGTTATATTCTTAAATGATATTACGGATGCTTTAAATTGATGTTTCTCGATCTTGAGTAAGAATTGAGTTTGTTTCGTGGAAAGTACTTATGGCTGGGTATTTGGTGTTAGCTGAGATGAGTAGAAATTGAACTAAGATTGGTTATAGCTGATTCTCCCTTGCCGGGATGTTTGACTTGATATTGTTGTTCCCTTTCCGGGAAGTTATTATGTTGCTTTGTTTCCCTTGGCAGGACTCCTTGTGATTTTGTGTTGGCTTGTGAAAGGGATCGGGTGGTACGCCTACCATGAGATATGATAAAATGGGATTGGGTGGTACGCCTACCACGAGATATGATGAAATGGGATCGGGTAGTACACCTACCACGAGACATGATGAAATAGGATCGGGTGGTACGCCTACCACGAGATATGATGAAATGGGATCGGGTGGTACGTCTACCACAAGATATGAGAAATGGGATCGGGTTGCACGCCTGCAACGAGATGTGGACCGAGGGTTAAATCTGCCTTTGTTTTTCATTATCCTTGTTAGCAGTTAAATTTTGGTTTCTTGATAATTCTCTTGAGATTTTGTTTTATCTGTTATTCCCCCGAAGCATGCTTCCCCTTCCCAGCTTTAATTGTTTGCTCTAGTTTATTTTTCCGCTGTATATATATATATAACTGCACAGGTTTATCTGGAGTCTGGTCCTAGCCTCGTCACTACCTCGCCGGGGTTAGGCCAGGCACTTACCAGCACATGGGGTCGGTTGTGCTGATGCTACACTCTGCACTCTGTGCAGATACCGAGGCAGCACTGGGACAGCAGCAGTAGTTCGCGAGCCAACCTTCAGTCCACCGAGACACTGAGGTAGCCCTGCAGGCGTCCGCAGGCCCGGCGTCTCCTCCATCTTTTATTATGTTCTATTATCTCTTGTATTCGAGACAGACAATGTTACTTTCTTTCAAACTGTTGTATGTAGTAATCTTAGTAGTCCGTGAATGATGTGACACCAGTTTCTGGGTAGAGGCATATGTGGATTTTCTTATCCTTTTGGTTCATTTTGTCTAAGTCTTCCACTTAAATCTCATATTCCGCTGTTATTTAAATGTTTATCACTTGTTAAATGTATGTTGTGAAAAGGATTAAAACAAAAGAGTTAAGAATTTATAACTTCGTGGCTTGCCTAGCTTCTACGAGTAGGCGCCATCACGACTCCCGAGGGTGGGAAACCCGGGTCATCACAAGTTGGTAACAAAGCTCTAGGTTACATAGGTCTCACAATTCACGGACAAGCTTAGTAGAGTCTGAGAGATCGGTACAGAGACGTCTGTATTTATCCCCCAGAGGCTACCTGTCACACCTTCTTTTTACCTACACCCCGTAAGGGGTATAAGGGAGTTTTTCCAATTAAAGGACAATCGACACGGGATTTATTTATTTAAAGAATTCAGAGTCGGCACTTGGGATAATTTTATGGTATCCCGTGTCACCGGTTCAAATCCCGAATTGAGGAAAAGATTGACTCTATTTTACAGTCCGCGAACCAGAAATCTGGGTAAGGAATTTTGTTAACCCGGGAGAAGGTGTTAGGCATTCCCGAGTTCCGTGGTTCTAGCACGATCGCTCAACTGTTATTATTGACCTATTATCTGACTATATTACAAGTTTTAAACCTATGTGCATTTTTAACCTTAATTTTTATTATTTTTAAAGAAAGATTTGCAACGTCATTTAAAATATGTCTTGAACCACGTCACATAAATGCACCCGCAGTCCGCAACACATTCTATATAACGTTGTTGAGATTTGGATTTGGGTCACATAAATGCGCACTGGAGTTTAGGAAGGTAAATTATTAAAATAACGCGCCTAAAGTAACTACGCGTTTGCAACTTTGCGAAGGCCATGAAAATTCGCTAAATGGCACGCCTCGATTTCTAAGGATAAACAAAATTAATTAAGCGAGGGCCATGCAATTTAAGGTTTTTGCTTGGCACGACACACCTCGAATCCAATTTTAAAAGGGAATTCGAACTAATTCTCGGAGGGCCATAAACTATTTGTGTCATCTAATATGGCTCCCCTCCCATCTACTTTTGAAAATACTATAATTGGGCTTGGCTTGAGGCCCAACATTCACGAATCGACAATCGGAGACAAACCACGCCGGGTTCAAAAGAAAACCCAAATTGTAACGGACCAACTTTAACAAACATCGAGGCCCCAGTTCGAGCCCTCAATGCCAAAACGTTGAGCATTTGCATTTGATCTTATAAATCAGATTGCTTCAAGAACATCAAACAATTACTGAACATCCTTCAATCAAGTACTGAGTCACAATAAATTGTGTTGTTCTAAGAGAATTAAATAATTACTGATTGGAACACACCTAGTCACATTCCTCTTATGAGGAGGCTACAATATCAACTTATTTTTATCATTCAACATCTAATACCACCACAAATCTTTACCCACAAAAATAAACTCACTAAATTAGACTCCAAAAGGAAATTTCAAACAATAGCCTAAAATCAGAAAGTGATTCAGAACACTGCATTGATTTTTGAACCTTGCGTGCAAACACCTTTTGCAAATATCCTGAAAAGTCCCTTTTATACATATCCACAGCTCAAACTCATAAAATCCAAATAGCTAAATCATTACTTGTTCCATATTTCAAACCAAGGCTAATTGAGAACAAAGAGCTTAAAGGACACATCCAACAAGAAATAACTTATTACAAACATAATTATATCCTATTCACTAATAAGTTTACATGGTCATGTTCTTTCTAAACAAAACTAAGCAGTAAATAACATGCTACTTTGAGCTAAAATAATAGTAGTCAGGGAAATAACTCTTACTTTATAACTTGGAATACAAGGTCAAACTAATGAGAAACGAAGAACATCATTACATCAAAATTGATTCTTAAGGCTTATATATGAACATAGATTCAGAACTTGATTTCAGAACACTTCATTACACACAGATCCAGAAATTGATTTCTAATTAAAAAATTTCACACAACATCATGTCTAATCACATTTCTCTTAGATCCAAACTTCGAATTACATTCAATTGATCTCCATAAGGCTAGAAAAATACCTGGAAATGAAAGGAAACAAGAGGTAAGGGATCAGCAACATCAATAGCAGAAATAAGCAGCAATGTATTTTTTTAATAAGCTGAAACCAATCCTAGCTTCAAACCAATTCCAAGCAGATGGGAACCCAGTTTCTAAACCTCAAACTCAAATTAAAATAGTACTCCAAACACAAATTTAGCTCAAAATCAGCTTTCGAAAACCAAATTAAACCATCTTCAACCCATTGAATCAGACATTGCTTCAGGAATTCAAACCTTAGGAATTACAGAAAGAAATCCAATGGAACAGTGTTTTTTTATGAAAGTATTCAGCCGTTTGTCTTTTCTGAATTTTTTATCTCTTCAAAATATGCCTTGAATGGCAAGTCTTAATGCCTTTATAGGCAAGGCATTAGGGTAGCCTATTATAGAATCAGATTTACAAATAAAACCTTTTAGATTCTGATAAAGCTTAGGAGCCCTTATTCAATTTTTGATTTTGCTCAAATAACCTCAGTTCGCATATCAAAATTATAGAATAGCCCCTTCCCCTAGCTTCCTAGAAGCTTCCCTAGGTAGTTACCAAAGATTCCCTAAGCTAAAGTTCCCAAAGTAACCCCTGCAACCCCTGAAATTACCCTGAACCAAAACGGGTCATGGGTCAATTTTGACCCAACTGTTCAGACCCAAATGATTTGGAATGGACCCAAAGCCCAACTCACAGGATCAGAAATCTACTCGGCCCAGACTAGCAATTATCCAATTAACAAGTTGTAAACATCAAATAACATGGGACAATTAAAACTTTAGCCTAAATGATTTACTAACTAACAATTTGAACTAATCTGATTATAGACTAACTACAAATTAAGAAAAAGACTCACAATTACTCATGCATGAACACATAAACTCCGGAACAAATGAAAATGATTCAAGAAGAGGAGNAAAACTCCGGAACAAATGAAAATGATTCAAGAAGAGGAGAAGAAGCATAAAACAGAAAAACAAACGAAGAAAAGATTAAACAGAAGGAAGAAAATACCTAAAAAATCGGAAAATGAAGGAGGGACCCTGGGTCTTCAAATCTTCTGATTTTCCGGCCAAATCTGATGTTAATCATGTGCTCTTATAAAGAACACACGAATAAAATCGGGTTAGACACGAAATTTCACCAAAAACTTGACTTGAAATTTCTAGGGTTCATCTACGATCTAAGATTCGAAGGGTTCAAGGGGTATTCGAGGGAAACTAAGTGGGGGTTTGGAATGAGGGGGATTTGGGGGTTCCGGGGTGTGAAATTGGGAAGGGTTGGAGGTGGCGCCACCACCGAGGACGGTGGGAACGGGTGGCGGCTATTAGGCTTTATGTTCTCTAAAAGGGGGAGGCTGAAAGAGACGAGAGATGGGAGGAGGGGGGGGGTATGAGGGTTCCGACACTTAAATATTGAGCAACCCTCAGTTCCTGTCCGTTGGATTGAACAACATCGACGGCCTAGATCTGGCAAGCACCCAAATGACGTCGTTTGGTTATGTGGGGGACCGGACCGGGTATGGGGTGGAACTGGGCTAGGTAGGCCGGGTTTTGGATGTATATGGGGTGTTTGGTTTGGGCTTGGAGGAATTGAATTGGAATTAGCCCAACTGATTTCGCCCTTTTGCATTTCAAATTTCTTTTATTTCATTTTTTTTTCAATTCCTTCTTCTTTTTTTTTTCAAAATTAATAATAAAAACCTAAATTAAAATTAAAAATCAAATTAACCTGTCAAATTAATTAACTCATAATTATCACAATTAATTAAAAACAAAATTAAAGGACAAACTACCCAAACTTCAAAATTAAAACTAAAAAGTGCAAAAATAAACTATTTTTTGTGATTTTTCCATTTTTATAAAACAACTAATTTGTTAATTAATCTTAAAATATAGAATTTAAATCCTAAATGCAAATGCAGCATATTTTTGTATTTTTCATAAATTACACAAAATCAACATGCGCAGACAAATGCAAACAATTAGCGAAAAAATGCTACAAAATCTACGAAATTGCAAATAATGGAAAAGATTATTTTGTTTTGAATTTGTGGGAGTAATTCATATAGTGCAAAAATCACGTGCTCACACTACCGAGTTAGGAAAAACTTCACATTTCTTCTTTCTTGTCGTGCCGTTTGGTTTCTCAATTCTAATCGAATTTCTACTTTGTTCTTTCGCAGATGGCGAGAACACGCGCTTCCTCATTTACCGATCAGCAGCCCGAGCCCCCAGCAGCAGCTCCTACTAGGGGCAGAAGCCGAGGCCGTGCTAGAGGCCGAGGTAGGGGCAGAGCTTAGCTCCGAGCAGCAGCACTAGCAACGGAGCCTCAGTTTGACTTTGATGACGAGGTTCCGGCTCCAGTAGTTCTGATAGGCCCAACTCAGGTCCCAGAGGGGTTTATTGCCACCCCAGTTCTTTAGGATGCTCTGCTCCGTCTAGTGGGCCTCATGGAGAGTGTCACCAGGGCAAGTTTACTTCCTGTAGCACCAGCCGTCTCTCAGGCTGGAGGAGGAGCCCAGACTCCTGCTGCTCGCACTCTGGAGCAGGTAGCTCCCCAGTTTCAGACTCCAGCAGCTCAGCCAGTTGGAGCGGTTCAGCCGGGTGTGGTAGCTCAGACTGGCGATAGTGCAGTCATGTCTGTCGATGCTTTGTGGAGATTAGACAGGTTTACCAAGCTCTTCACTACTACCTTTAACGGTGCATCTACTGAGGATCCCCAGGATTATCTGGACAGTTGTCACGAGGTTCTTCAGGACATGGGTTTGTTGAGACCAATGGGATTGATTTTGCCACATTCCGCTTTTCTGGATCTGCCAAGACTTGGTGGAGAGATTATTGCCTGGCTAGACCAGCAGGATCGCTAGCCTTGACCTGGAGAAGTTTCTCCCTATCACACAGCGAGAGGCTTATCGGAGGCAGTTCGAGCGCTTCCAGCAGGGATCTATGATTGTCACCCAGTACGAGACCAGATTTATTGATTTAGCTCGCCATGCTCTTATTATACTTCCCACTGAGAGGGAGAGAGTGAGACGGTTCATTGATGGACTCATTCAGCCGATTCGTCTTCAGATGGCCAGAGAGGCTAGGAGTGAGATATCCTTCCAGGAGGCGGCCAATGTGGCCCGGAGAGTTGAGCTGGTTTTATCACAGGGGGGTGGTCACAGGGCAGACAAGAGACCCCGTTAGTCAGGCAGATTCAGTGGTGCCTCATCTGGAGGCAGAGATTCGTATGATAGAGGCCATCCTCCTAGGCCTTTTCAGTCAGCACTCCAGGTGTCTCATGGTGCTTCGGGTGGCCGTGGTCCTCAGATACAGTATTCTGATCAGCAGTCCTACAGTGCACCACCAGCTCCTATTAGTGCACCACCGCTTCAAAGTTTCCAGGGTCGTCAGCCCCAGCAGCCGAGGGCTTGTTTTACTTGTAGCGACACGAGGCACATTGCTAGGTATTGCCCTCGAGCTTCGAGCAGTTCTCCGCATCAGGGTTCCCGTGCTATGGTTCAGGCACCAGGTGTTCCACAGCCCGCCCAGCCAGCTAGAGGTGGGGGTAGAGGTGCTAGAGGTAGAGGTAGAGTTGCTAGAGGTGGAGCTCAGACTGCTAGAGGTGGAGGCCAGCCAGTTGAGGGCCGTCCCAGAGAGGTAGATCAGAGTGGTGGGGCCCAGCCCCGATGTTATGCTCTTCCAGCCAGGCCTGAGGCTGAGGCTTCTGATGCAGTTATCACAGGTAGTGTTCTGGTTTGTGATAGAGATGCTTCAGTGTTATTTGATCCAGGGTCTACGTACTCGTATGTGTCATCTTATTTTGCACCATATCTAGTCATGCCTAGTGATTCTTTAAGTGCTCCTATTTATGTTTCTACACCGGTGGGTTATTCTATTATGGTAGATCGAGTCCATCGTTCTTGTATTATGGTGATTGGGGGTCTTGAGACTCATGTAGATTTGTTGCTTCTGGACATGGTTGATTTTGATGTTATATTGGGGATGGACTGGTTATCACCTTACCACGCTATCTTGGACTGTCATGCCAAGACTGTGACCTTAGATTTACCGGGTTTGCCCCGTTTAGAGTGGAGAGGGACTTCTGGTCATTCTACCCGTAGTGTTATCTCTTATGTGAAGGCTCGGCGTATGGTCAAGAAGGGGTGTTTGGACTATTTTGCATATTTTCGTGATTCTAGTGCTGAGGTTCCCTCTATTGATTCTGTGCCCGTTGTTCGGGAGTTTTCTGAGGTATTTCCTTCAGACCTGCCGGGTATGCCACCCGACAGGGATATTGACTTTTGCATTGATCTGATTCCGGGCACTCAGCCCATTTCTATTCCGCCGTATCGCATGGCCCCGCCGGAGTTGAAAGAGCTAAAGGAACAGTTGCAAGACTTGCTTGAGAAGGGTTTCATTAGACCCAGTGTTTCACCTTGGGGTGCGCCGGTGTTGTTTGTTAAGAAGAAGGATGGGTCATTGAGGATGTGTATTGATTACCGGCAATTGAACAAGGTTACAATCAAGAATAAGTATCCGCTGCCGAGGATTGATGATTTGTTCGATCAGCTTCAGGGTGCCAAAGTATTTTCAAAGATTGACTTGAGATCTAGCTACCATCAGTTGAGGATTAGTGCATCCGATGTCGCTAAGACAGCTTTCCGCACTCGGTACGGGCATTATGAGTTCTTGGTTATGTCATTCGGGTTGACAAATGCCCCAGCAGCTTTTATGGATTTGATGAATCAAGTGTTCAGGCCTTATTTGGATTCGTTCGTGATAGTCTTCATTGATGATATATTGATATATTCCCGCAGCCAGGAGGAGCATGAGCATCACCCTAGAGTGGTTCTTCAGACTCTGAGGGATAGTCAGTTATATGCTAAGTTCTCCAAGTGTGAGTTCTGGTTGAGTTCAATGGCATTTCTAGGTCATGTTGTATCAGCAGAGGTATTCATGTGGACTCAAAGAAGATTGAGGCAGTCAAGAACTGGCCTAGACCGGCATCAGCTACAAAGATTCGAAGTTTCTTGGGATTGGCAGGCTACTATCGTCGGTTTGTGGAGGGTTTTCATCTATTCCAGCCTCGATGACCAGGTTGACCTAGAAGGGTGCCCAGTTCATATGGTCGGATGAGTGTGAGGCGAGCTTTCAGAAGCTCAAGACAGCTCTGACTACGGCACCGGTGTTGGTTTTGCCCACAGGTTCAGGGCCTTACACAATTTATTGTGATGCTTCCCGTGTTGGGCTTGGTGCAGTGTTGATGCAGGATGGCAAGGTCATTGCCTATGCTTCGCGGCAGTTGAAGATTCATGAGAAGAACTATCCGGTTCATGATCTGGAGTTGGCAGCCATAGTTCACGCATTGAAGATTTGGAGGCATTATCTGTATGGCGTGGCATGTGAGGTATTCATGGATCATAAGAGTGTTCAGTATTTGTTCAAGAAAAAGGAGTTGAATTTGAGGCAGAGGAGGTGGTTGGAGTTGTTTAAAGATTATGATATCACCATCTTATATCATCTGGGGAAGGCCAATATAGTGGCCGATGCTTTGAGTAGGAAGTCAGTTAGTATGGGCGGTCTTGCTTATATTCAAGTCGGTGAGAGACCGCTTGCTTTGGATGTTCAGGCTTTAGCCAATTAGTTCGTGAGACTGGATGTTTCTGAGCCCAATCGTGTGCTAGCTTGTACGGTCGCTCGTTCTTCATTATTGGAGCGTATCCGTGATCCGCAGTATAATGATCCCCATTTGTGTGTCCTTAGAGATTTATCAGGATTTGCGGCAGCATTATTGGTGGCGTAGGATGAAGAAGGATATTGTTGCATATGTAGCTCGGTGTTTGAATTGTCAGCAGGTTAAGTACGAGCATCAGAGGCCTGGTGGTTTATTTCAGAGGATTGAGCTTCCCGAGTGGAAGTGGGAGCGGATCACTATGGATTTCGTTGTTGGACTTCCGCAGACTTGGAAGAAGTTCGACGCAGTATGGGTCATTGTTGATAGGCTGACCAAGTCACCACATTTCATTCCTTTGGCAGTCACTTATTCTTTTGTGAGGCTAGCTGAGATTTATATCCGAGAGATTATTCGCCTTCATGGTGTGCCCATGTCTATCATTTCGGATCGAGGTACGCAGTTTACCTCGCGCTTCTGGAGAGCAGTTCAGCGAGAGTTGGGCATGCGGGTTGAGTTGAGCACAGTATTTCATCCCCAAATGGACGGGCATTCCGAACGAACTATTCAGATTTTAGAGGATATGCTCCGAGCTTGTGTTATTGACTTTGGAGGCTCGTGGGATCAATTTTTGCCTTTAGCGGAGTTCGCCTACAAGAACAACTACCAGTCAAGTATCCAGATGGCTCCTTATGAGGCCTTATATGGTAGGCGGTGTCGATCTACGGTTGGATGGTTTGAGCCGAGGGAGGCTCGGTTGTTGGGTACGGATCTGGTTCAGGACGCCTTGGACAAGGTCAGGATCATTCAGGATAGGCTTCGTTCAGCTCAGTCCAAGCAAAAGAGCTATGCCGACCGCAATGTTCGAGATTTGGCTTTCATGGTCGGCGAGCGGGTATTGCTTCGAGTGTCGCCTATGAAGGGCGTGATGAGATTTGGGAAGAAGGGCAAGCTTAGCCCTAGGTACATTGGTCCGTTTGAGATTCTTCATCGAGTGGGAGAGGTGGCTTATAGACTTGCATTGCCATCGAGCTTATCAGTCGTGCATCTAGTGTTTCATGTGTTCATGCTTCGGAGGTATCACGGCGATCCATCCCACGTGTTAGATTACAGCACTGTCCAGTTGGACAAGGACTTGTCTTACGAGGAAGAGCCGGTGGCTATTCTAGATCGGCAGGTTCGTCAGTTGAGGTCGAAGAGTTTTCCTTCTGCCCGGGTTCAGTGGAAAGGTCAGCTTGCTGAGGCATCGACCTGGGAGTCTGAGTCCGATATGCGGAGCCGTTATCCCCATCTTTTCCCCGACTCAGGCTTCCTTCTTTTGTCTGTTCGAGGACGAACGGTTGTTTTAGAGGTGGAGAATGTGATGACCCAAAAGGTCATCACATGTTTTAAATAAAATTCTATGACTCCGAGGCCTTGAAACCTCATCTAGAGTCACCTCGATTTGCGTGAGCAGTCGGGCGCGTAGCCGGAAAACTTAAATATGAAAATCTGTGAAAAATGGTAAAATTTGGTTATAAAATGAGTTATTTTGACTTCGTTCAACGATTTGGGTAAACGGACCCGGACCCGTGAGTTGACGGTCTCGGAGTGTCCGTAGGAAAATATGGGACTTGGGCGTGTTCCCGGAATCGAATTCCGAGGTCCGAAGCCCGAGAAATGAATTTTTGAAAGAAATTGTTTTCTGAAATTGTTTAAGGAAATTTGAAACGAAATTTGATTAGAACATGTTAGTATAGGGCCCTTATTTTGGTTCCGGCGCCCGATACAGGTCTTATATATGATTTAAGATGTTCCTGTGAAATTTGATGAAAAACGGATATCATTTGACGTGATTTGGACCTAAATTGCTAAGTTTGATACTTCATGAAGTTTGAGAAAAAAATTCTTGATTTTGAGGTTTGATTCATTGTTATTGAGGTTATTTTGGCGATTTAATTGCACGGATAAGTTCGTATGATGTTGTTGAGTTAGTACGTGTGTTTGGTTAGGAGCCCCGAGGGCTCGGGAGTGTTTCGGATGTGTTTCGGGAAGTTTTGAACTTGTGAAAAGTTGCAGATTTTTGCTGTTAGTGCCCAGGGATTTTACCCTTCGCGTTCGCGTGTACCCACTCGCGAACGCGTAAGGCGAAAATCCCAGGTGCCCAATTTCTTCTTCGCGAACGCGAAGGTTGAGACGCGAACGCGAAGCTGAGGGGGGAGACCCTTCGCGGACGCGTCCCTCCACTCGCGAATGCATAAGGCTTTGGGGAGGGGTCGCGAGCCCTGTTCCGTGAATGCAAAGGTCTAACAGGCCAGACTCATCGCGAACCCGGTGGGCCTGTCGCGAACGCGATGAGTGTTTTGTCCCAAGTCCTTACGGGATATTATAAAATTTCACAAACTTCTTCTTCTCCAAAGCTCTTAGGCGATTTTTGAAGCAATTCTTCACCATAATCTCTTGGGTATGTAATCTTTAACTCATTTTCTTCATTTTCCATTAACACCCATTAGATTTCTAGGCCTATATCATGTGAATAAGGGTAGAAAATTAGGGATTTGGGTAGAGTTAGGGCTTTTTGATTAATTGTGATTTAGACCTCGTTTTGGGGTCGGATTCGGGAAATAATTATATATTTGGGCTCGTGGGTGAATGGGTGATTTGATTTGGTCCGAACCTCGTATTTTGACCAAGCGGGCCCGGGGTCGATTTTTTGGTTTTTGGGAAGAATGATTAGAAAACTATAATTTGGCATCAGAATTGAATTGTTTAGCGTTTATTGATGTTATGAAGTCAATTATGTATAGATACGATCTATTTGGAGCCGAATTCGATAGGAAAGGCGGTGTTTGAGGCTTGAGTTGGCCGTGGAAGTTTGAGGTAAGTGTCCGGTCTAACCTTAGCTCGAGGGATTAGGAGTCCTAGTTGCTATTTGTTTCTTGTTGAGTACGACATATAGGTATGGTGACAAGTATCTATACGTTGGTGTCGAGCATGACCGTGAGTCATAAATTGCAAATTGTTATATTCTTAAATGATATCACGGATGCTTTAAATTGATGTTTCTCGATCTTGAGTAAGAATTTAGTTTGTTTCGTGGAAAGTACTTATGGCTGGGTATTTGGTGTTAGCTGAGATGAGTAGAAATTGAACTAAGATTGGTTATAGCTGATTCTCCCTTGCCGGGATGTTTGACTTGATATTGTTGTTCCCTTGCCGAGAAGTTATTATGTTGCTTTGTTTCCCTTGCGGGACTCCTTATGATTTTGTGTTGGCTTGTGAATTGGATCGGGTGGTACGCCTATCACGAGACATGATGAAATGGGATCGGGTGGTACGGCTACCACGAGATATGATGAAATGGGATCCGGTAGTACGCGCACCACGAGATATGATAAAATGGGATCAGGTGGTACGCCTACCACGAGACATGATGAAATGGGATCGGGTGGTACGCCTACCACGAGATATGATGAAATGGGATCGGGTGGTACGCCTACCAAAAGATATGAGAAATGGGATCGCGTTGCACGCCTGCAACGAGATGTGGACCGAGGGTTAAATCAACCTTTGTTTTTCATTATCCTTGTTAGCAGTTAAATTTTGGTTTCTTGATAATTCTCTTGAGATTTTGTTTTATCTGTTATTCCCCCGAAGCATGCTTCCCTTCCCTAGCTNTATATATATATATATATATATATATATATATATATATATATATATATATATATATATATAGTCCTAGCCGGAGTCTAGTCCTAGCCTCGTCACTACCTCGCCGGGGTTAGGCCAGGCACTTACCAGCACATGGGGTCGGTTGTGCTGATGCTACACTCTGTACTCTGTGCAGATACTGAGGCAGCACTGGGACAACAGCAGTAGTTCGGGAGCCAGCCTTCAGTCCACCGAGACACCGAGGTAGCCCTGCAGGCGTCCACAGGCCCGGCGTCTCCTCTATATTTTATTATGTTCTGTTATTTCTTGTATTCGAGACAGACAGTGTTACTTTCTTTCAAACCGTTGTATGTAGTAATCTTAGTAGTCCGTGAATGATGTGACACCAGTTTCTGGGTAGAGGCATATGTGGATTTTTTATCCTTTTGGTTCATTTTGTATAAATCTTCCGCTTAAATCTCATATTTCGTTATTATTTAAATGTTTATCACTTGTTAAATGTATGTTGCGAAAAGGATTAAAACAAAAGAGTTAAGAATTTATAACTTCATGGCTTGCCTAGCTTCTACGAGTAGGCGCCATCACGACTCCCGAGGGTGAGAAATCCGGATCGTGACATTATCCACCGAGTTTCGAAGGCTGCGGTTGGTCCAAAGGATCGGCCCCGGACGGATTTCTCGGTCATAAAAAAAAAATATTAAGCAATAGGGTAAAAACATTCTGATTGGAGACACTTCCTTTTTAATTTCAATTTGTTAATAGAATTGGAACTTGGAAGTACAATTTCAAAATATTAAACCAAGGTATCCTTTTGACTATACGTAATAAAAGTTTATCAACTGCAAATTTAATGGCATACTCTAAAAAACACTTCCTAAGAGAATTCTCTTGTTTGAAATGTCAGCTGAAAAAATGATTCCCATTTACTAAACTGTCATTTCATCTAATTCTGCAGAGCTATCTATCATTGATATACTTGGTGATGGACCGAGCTACGAGTTGGAAAGTTCAACTAATGAAGGCCATGTTGCATTTTCGATTAAAGGTACATTCGATGGTTGACCACAAATCAATTACATTTATTTTCTTTTGAGAGACTGATAGCTTATTCACAAACAGGAAGAAAAGGTCAACTAACTTCTTTCACTTTCCTTTCTACTTTATGCTCTTTATAGGAATCATTTTACAAATATCATAGAGTAGCTATTTTCTAGAAATTCTCTCTATAGGGATCATTTCTAGTTTGCAGGGGAAAGGAGTGACTAACTATATTTCTTTATATGTGTATACGGCCAAAATCGGGGAATTTGACTTTGGGGTTATTGTGGCACTCCACGCCCAACCTCGAGAAGCTCGAAGCAGAATTTGAAGTGTGACCCCGAGGTGCGTCCTAGAGGGAACATATCGAAGGTTCACTGTGGTCAATCTCGGAGCAGTACAAATCGATGATCGTCATGAAAAGGCGGAAAAGCTCCCCAAGGATACGTGGTTAGAGCTGACCAAGTCTGCAAGAATAGTACAAATCCATACTGAGCCATTATTCAGCTGTACCAATAGCATTTCCTCGTCATTATTAGACATGTACTATGTTGGGATTCCTCCCCCCTTCTATATAAAGGGCACCCTTGTCATTTTGTAGCACAGATGAATATTGAATACAATAGAACATTCTCTGCTTTTCTTGCCTAAACGTGTTCAACAATTACTCTATAGGTTTATTGCTTGTTCATTTATTGTTCACTTATTGTTCTTCATTTATTGCCCATTATTAACCGCAAAAGTCTATCTTCGAGGCCTTCGATATCATTGTTTCTTCATAAAATGTTCATTGCTAACTGCCCTAACTAGACCTCGAAGCCCCCTGTTCCAGCCAGCTCAAGGCCCAGTCTTGCGACAGCATTGGTTTGCATATCTTATTCTCTTTACTTACACTTAGCATCTATTGCCTACCAACCAGTATTGAAATAAATCACAAATTTTCAGAACCATAAAATCAAATATAATTGTTAATACCATTTTCAAGGTAAACAGTTTGGCGCCCACCGTGGGGCTAAAATTAATAGTGATTGTTTTGGTGCTAGTTTTCTAAAAACACCAAGTTATTCTTCACACTTTTTCTTGTCTAAGAGTCTTTGATTTCAGGTCAAAAAATATCTAACTCATCAAATGCACACGAAAACAACGGTATTGGGCTTCATGGAGAGAACGGTGCAGATGCCGGTGTGCCACCGCAAAACCCTGGGGTGGCACCAGCACAAATCCCCATCAACGTGGGCTCATGCAACGCTGTGCATGACGATGTGAGCTCTCATACCGACGGAAGTGTGCGCGGGGAAAACCAACATGAAGCACAGGGGACTCCAGCTCAGGAGGAAAAAGAAGTTAGCCTTCAAGTCATTTTTGAGATGTTACAAGCACAACAAGTGGCTATTGCTCCGCTACAAAGTCAACAAAAAACTCCGCGCACAGCAGCACCGGAAACGGCTCCTCGAGTCGAGCAGGCACCAGAGAGATCGAGTAACAACGGGTTAGAAGCAGACCCCACTATTATGAAGATGCTCGAGGACCTCACCAAAAGGATTGAATCGGGAGAAAAGAAGATAGAGGCTAACGATAAAAAGGTGGAGACTTGTAACTTGAGGGTCGATCAGATCCCGACGCGCACTGAAGGGTGTAGATTCAAAGAAGTTTGTACAGAAACCATTCCTATCAAGTGTGACTCTGAAGCCTATCCCGAAGAAATTCAAAATGCCCGACGTCCCGAAGTATAATGGGACCAAGGACCCCAATGATCACATTACCGCTTATACTTGTGCTGTAAAAGGGAATGACTTAAAGGATGACGAGATTGAATCCGTCTTGCTGAAGAAATTTGGAGAAACACTATCGAAGGGGGCCATGATGTGGCATCAAAACCTACCCCCAGACACGATAGATTCGTTTTCCATGTTGGTAGATTCTTTTGTGAAGGCACATGCCGGTGCTATCAAGGTTGCTACAAGGAAGTCCGACGTCTTCGAGATCAAACAAAGGGAGAACGAGATGCTGAGGGAATTTGTATCTCGCTTGTAGATGGAGCGAATGGAATTACCATCGGTCTCCGATGACTGCGCAGTGCAGGCCTTCACTCAGGGCTTGAACGAACGAAGCTCGATAGCTTCGAAGCAGCTAAAGCAAAATTTGTTCGAATATCCCGCCTTGACCTGGGCGGATGTGCACAACAGGTATCAATTGAAGATCAGGGCCGAGGACGACTAATTGGGAGCCCCCTCTGGCTCAGTATATCCAAGCAGGCTCCTAGCAAAGGAACCAAGGTCTACAGAAAGGGAGTCAAGATCAGGAAAAGAAAGGTATCAACCATACTTCAAGATCAAGGAGACACTTCAAGGCGAAATATACCTCGAAATGATCGAGGAGTAGATCGAGGCCTTGTCGCAACCACATAATGATGCACTGGTGATTTCTTTTCTTTTGAATAACGTTCAAATTAAACGTGTGCTCGTGGATCCAGGTAGCTCGGCCAACATAATTAGGTCGAAGGTGGTGGAGCAGCTCGGACTGATCCGATCATACCCACCTCTCGAGTCCTCAATGGATTTAACATGGCAAACGAGACAACGAAGGGATAAATCATCCTCCCAGTTGACCTGTCCGGTACACTTCAAGACACCGAGTTTCATGTCACCGAAGGTGACATGAGGTACAATGCCTTACTTGGAAGGCCTTGGATACACAACATGAGGGCGGTACCATCAACTCGTCATCAGATGATGAATTTCCTAACAAAGGATGGTATAAAAACGGTGTACGGAGAACAAGATGCAGCAAAGGAGATGTTCGCGATAAATGACATGGCACCAACATCGACTCTCCCCGTCCAGGATGAGTCAGAAAACAGGCTGACCCCCGAGGAATAGGTGGTCTGTGAGCATTCGAATGAAGATGACGAAGAAGACTTCCTCACTCCTCGAACCTTCGTTGCCCTAGAGGAGTCGGATGCAACAAAATCAATGGTCGAAGAACTCGAACAGGCTGTCTTGATCGAGCATCTTCCAAATCGAAAGGTATACCTGGGAACGGGATTAACCCCCGAACTTAGGAAAAAACTCATCCAATTTCTTATTAACAACATTGATTGCTTTTCTTGGTTCCATTTGGACATGACAGGGATCCCGCCAGAAATAACTACCCATCGACTAAGTGTCGATCCTAGGTTCAAACCAGTGAAGCAAAAAAAGGAGGCCTCAGTCCGAGGTAAAACATACATTCATCAAAGACGAGGTAACAAAACTCCTCAAAATAGGATCAATTAGGAAGGTAAAATATCCTGAATGGTAGGCTAATGTAGTAGTGGTTCCCAAAAAAGGAAATAAATTAAGAATGTGCGTAGATTATAAAGACTTGAATAAAGCATGCCCCAAAGACTCATTCCCATTGCCCAGCATCGATCCCTTGATCGATGCCACGGCCGGTCACAAGATCCTTACTTTTCTCGACGCCTACTCCGGGTATAATCAAATTCAAGTGAACCTAGAGGACAGGGAAAAGACTTCGTTCATCACGAAGTATGGTACATACTGTTATAATGTAATGCCCTTCGGGCTAAAAAATGCAGGAGCTACGTACCAACGCCTAGTTAATAAGATGTTCGAACATCAAATAGGCCATTATATGGAAGTTTACATTGATGACATGTTAGTTAAGTTCCTGCGCACAGAGGACCATTTGACTCTTTTGCAGGAAATATTCGATATCCTTAGAAGCTACAACATGAAGCTCAACCCCGAGAAATGTGCCTTCGGAGTAGGATCAGGCAAATTTTTTGACTTCATGGTGTCGAATAGGAGGATTGAGATCAACCCCGACAAACTCAAGGCCATTGAAGAAATCACAGTGGTGAACAATGTGAAGGCCGTACAGCGCCTGACCGGGCGGATAGCAGCCTTAGGTCGATTCATCTCGAGATCGTCAGATCGGAGTCATCATTTCTTCTCCTTGCTCAAGGAGAAAAATGACTTTGAGTGGACTCCGGAACGCCAACATGCTTTGGAGGAATTAAAGCGGTATCTCTCAAGCCCGCCTTTGCTCCACACCCCGAAGGAAGATGAAATGTTATACTTGTATCTAGCCGTATCCGAAGTAGCGGTAAGTGGTGTGTTGGTTCGGGAAGAACAAGGTACGTAATTCTCTATTTATTACGTAAGTCGGACTCTTGGAGATGCTGAAACCAGGTATCCACACTTAGAAAAATTATCTCTTGCATTAATAAGTGCATCTCGAAAATTAAAACCTTATTTTTAATGCCATCGTATATGTGTTTTAACAACATACCCTCTTCGAAACATCTTGCACAATCCTGAATTATCGGGCAGATTGGCCAAATGGGCCATCGAGCTCGGAGGGTATGATATCGAGTACCAACCCTAGACGGCTATCAAGTCCCAAATTTTGGCAGACTACGTGGCCGACATTACTCCTGCCCTCGTGCCCGAGGTAGAGAAAGAACTCTTGCTAAAAACGGGCACATCATCGGGGGTATGGATCCTATTCACCGACGGTGCCTCGAACGTGAAAGGGTCCGGGCTCGGCATCATTCTGAAATCGCCTATGGGCGGCATGATTACGCAATCTATAAAAACTTCAAAATTTACTAACAGCGAGGCCGAGTATGAGGTTATGATTGCAGGTCTTGAGTTGGCCAAGAGCCTAGGAGCAGAAGTCGTCGAAGAAAAATGCGACTCCCTTCTGGTAGTCAACCAAGTAAATGGGAGCTTCAAGGTTCGAGAAGACAGGATGCAAAGGTACTTAGACAAACATCAAGTCACATTGCATCTCTTCAATGAATGGACTCTAGTCCACATTCCTCGAGATCAGAACAGTGAGGTCGATGCAATTGCGAACCTGGGGTCGTCCGTCAAAGAAGATGACATACTCCCGGGGGCTGTTGTATAGTTATCCAAGTCGGTGATTGAAGAAGGCCATGCCGAGATCAACTCAACAAGTCTAACATGGGATTGGAGGAATAAATACATCGACTATTTGAGAAACGGGAAGCTGCCCATAGACCCAAAAAAATCGAGGGCCCTTCGAGCCAAAGCAGCTTGATTTTCACTTGACGAGAATGGAACACTATATAGAAGGACCTTAGATGGACCTCTAGCAGTGTGCTTGGGGCTGGGGGACACGGATTATGTACTTCAAGAAATCCACGAGGGCACTTGTGGAAATCATTTCGGCGCCGATTCTTTGGTTCAAAAGGTGATCAGAGCAGGCTACTATTGGGACAGCATGGAGAAGGACACCAAGGAATTCGTTCGAAGGTGTGACAAATGCCAAAGGTTTGCGCCAATGATTCACCAACCCGGCGAACAACTACATTCAGTCTTATTACCATGGCCGTTCATGAAATGGGGGATGGACAACGTCGCCCCCCTACCAACTGCGCCAGGTAAAGCTATATTTATTCTGTTTATGACTGACTATTTATCGAAATGGGTGGAAGCACAAGCCTTCGAGAAGATAAGAGAAAAAGAAGTCATTGACTTCATCTGTGACCACATCATATGCCGATTCGGGATCCCCTCCGAGATTACATGTGATAATGGGAAGCAGTTCATAGGCAGCAAGGTGACGAAATTTCTCGAAGATCATAAAATCAAGAGGATCCTATCAACGCCCTATCACCCATGTGCAAATGGACAGGCCGAGTCCACGAACAAGCCATCATCCAAAACTTGAAAAAGAGGTTAGAAAATGCAAAGGGAAAATGGAGAGAGGTATTGCCCGATGTACTATGGGCACACCGAACAACTTCAAAGTCGAGCACAGGAGAGACACCGTTCTCTTTAGTATACGGGTCCGAGACTTTGATACCGGTCGAGGTCGGAGAGCCAAGCACCAGATTTCAACATACCACCGAGGACTCGAATGACGAAGCCATGATTACAGCCCTCGAGCTACTAGATGAAAAGCGAGAGGCTGCAGTGCGAATGGCCGCCCAAAAATAGAGGATCAAGAGATATTATAACAGGAGAACAAACCTCCGATACTTTTTATTCGGGGACTTAGTCCTAAGGAAAGTCACCTTCAACACTCGAAACCCAAATGAAGGGAAGCTAGGCCCGAGATGGGAAGCACTGTACCGCATCCTCGGAGTAGTAGGCAAAGGGTTCTACAAACTTGGCACCATGGATGGCGAGCAACTTCCAAGCAATTGGAACATGTTAATGCTCAAACGCTATTATTGCTAAGGTATAACCTTCTCCCTTTTTGCTTTATGTCTCATACTAATTTCTTACACGTGTTCGATGGGAGATGCCAAAGCACCCTTCGACTCGAAGACCTTGGGTTTTAAAGCATGCGTTGCACTCTTTTTCCCTTAATCGGGTTTTATCCCAAATGAGTTTTACCGGCGAGGTTTTTAACAAGGCACTCTATATGCTACCTAAGGAGAACTCAACAAGTATTCAAGTCTTCTTCTCAATTAGCCTCGAATACTGGGGGGCATCCCCCTCGGAGGTTATCTTTTTGAAAAAATCGAGTTACGCCTAAGGGGACCTCGATAGGAAAATATTGTATTGGGCCAAACGGTCGAATGAACCGTGTCCATGAAGAATAATCGAGCCTCCAAAGGCAAAAAACATGTACGCATATATCAAGTAATTGAGGAATCCTCTTTGCTTATCAAAACACTTTGTGCCTCGAAGAAGTTCACCACTTTCTCATAAGACGGCTCAAGGGACAAAAACTCTCGAACACTCGGGGACTGTCATCGACAGTCAGCCCATCGAGCCATCGAAAACTCGAATTCGTAAGACCTCGATCAGGCAACTTCGAGCTCGTAAGTCCTCAGTGAGGCAACATCAAATCTTTAAGACCTCAACGAGGCATGCCCAAACTTATAAGACCTTAAAAAGGCATAACCCCGATATTATGGCCAAGGCTATATATCCGAACTTGTAAGACCCCTAAAAAGGCATACCCTCGATATAGACGCCGAGGTCATCTCACCCTGGGACTAAAGACTATGGACGAACATAAAGACTACGATCATATCAAAAGGCTCCGGCCGAATTAACGCAGCTCGGAGACGTCCGACCGCCGCCATAAAATTAAAGGCCTTCAAATACATCGAAAAGAACCGGTTAGTCAGGCTACCCCGGGCATAAGCAAAGGAGCTTCGATCATATTAACTCCAAACAATGAAAAGGCTTCGAGACAATCAGCCTTCAGCAAAAAGGCTTCGAAAAATCAGCCTTCAAGAGAACCTCCCGAGGTACTTAATTATCGTCACATATCGACTAATAATCGAGGTTCTTATTCGAGCCGTTGAAGAGTCGGACGAACACAAAACATGCCAAGGCATAATCAAAACTTCAAAATCTTCAGCCGAAATAGGTGAAAACTATAGCCATATTAGAGGTTGAATCAATCCAACCTAAAAAGAACCTCAGGGCCAACATACAGAGCCTCAGGGACAACATAAAGAGCCTTAGGGCCAATCTAAAGAGCCTCAGGGCCGATCCACGGAGCCTCATGGCCGAGCTAAAGAGCCTAAGGGCCAATATGTTGAAAACTTAAGGGTCAATGAGCCCGTGTCAAAACTTGATTCGAGGATGGAGCCCTTAACGATCAACTAATTACTCATCAAGCACAACCTAAGGGTTCTAATCTTAAAGTCCAACATATCGGACTAATTATCGGCATGCATCAAAACTCAAAACATAAACAAAGACACAAGCAAGTGGAAATTTATATAAAGGGAAAACCAAAGGGTTCCTTTTTTATTATAAATAATGCTACAAAGATACATTTACAACACTCCCACAGGGAGCCCTATACAAAGAACAAGAAAGAAAAACCTAGTCTACCCTCGGGAACTTAGCCTTTCCCCCTCGGGGACTATGTCTCAATCGGCTCCCTCGGGACCAGCTCCCTCACCGGCCTCCTCCTCGTTGTCTTCAGCATCGGAAATGAGGAACTTAGCATCGAACTCATCCGCCTTGACCTGATCTATCTCCTCCGAGAGATCGAAGCCCTTACCATGAATCTCCTCAAGAGTTTCCCTCCGGGATCTGCATCGGACATATTCATTGCTTCTCCTCTCTCGATCGGAAGCCCCCCTCAACTTCGTACGAGCTTCAATATCATCTTTCAGATAGATAGCCACCTTCTTATCGGCCTTTTCTCGGACCTCTTCGGCTTCGGCTCGAGCATCCACAACTTCGGCCTTCATCTTCAAAAGATCTATTTCAAGCTTAGCAATCCTGCTCTTCTAGACCTAGTTGTTTTCTCGAGCATTACGAAGTTGTATCTCGAGGGCGGAGGCCTTAGCCAAAGTGTTCCTTTTGGCTGCAACATGAGCATCTATCTGTGTCTTCAATTCGTTGCATTCAGAATTAACCTGGTTGGCTTCGCCCCGAAGGCGTTCCAGTGTCTCTGCCTTTCTCTGCAACTGAGATACTAAAACGTTAGTTTCCGAAGATGGGAGAAGAAGCCTGTATTCCCTCAAAATAGAGGTTACCTATTTCTCGAGGTTGCCTTCGTAATCATAACTTCGGTTCAACTCCGATCGAAGATGTATCAGCTCTCTTGTCTTCTTATCACAAAGAATCCTGAGACATTTCTCCCCACTCAAGACTTTACGCAACTTAGCCTCACAGCGAAGCAGCTCAGACTTGAGCTTATCGAAGGCCTATGAGAAAGAAGGTTCAGTTAAAAAGAAGAAAGTATGAAGTTAGAAAAGTAATAATGACATCAAAGTGTATTGGAGGAGTTGAAAGGGCGACCAATAGCGGTTCATGGGCTTTTCGAGAACCATGTTGACAAGACCTCTGTACAACTTTTCCCTCACATCATTTAATGATCTCACGTGGCTGACATCACAATGGGGTATCGAAGATGCAAGAACTCAAGATCGTTTCTTATCATTTCATTCTAAGAAATGCGGGTACTATCTGTATACGGTCAAAATCTTGGAATTCGACTTTGGGGCTACTGTGGATCTCTACGCCCGACCTCGAGAAGCTCGAAGCAGAATTTGAAGTGTGACCCCGCGGTGCGTCCTCGAGGGAACATATCGAAGGTTCACTGTGGTCAATCTCGGAGCAGTACAAATCGATGATCGTTATGGAAAGGCGGGAAAGCTCCCAAGGATACGTGGTTAGAGCTGACCAAGTCTGCAATAATAGTACAAATCCATACTAAGCCATTATACAGCTGTACCAATAGTATTTCCTCATCATTATTAGACATGATCTATGTTGGGATCCCCCCTCCTATATAAAGGGGACCCTTGTCATTTTGTAACACAGATGAATATTGAATACAGTAGAACATTCTCTGCTTTTTTTGCCTAAACGTGTTCAACAATTACTTTATAGATTTATTGCTTGTTCATTTATTGTTCATTTATTGTTCTTCATTTATTGCTCATTATTAACCGCAAAAGTCTATCTTCGAGGCCTTCGATGTCATTGTTTCTTCATGAATTGTTCAATGCTAACTGCCCTAACTAGACCTCGAAGCCCCCTGTTCCAGCCAGCTCAAGGACCAGTCTTCCGACAGCATTGGTATGCATATCTTATTCTCTTTACTTACACTTAGCATCTATTGCCTAACAACTAGTATTGAAATAAATCACATATTTTTAGAACCATAAAATCAAATATAATTGTTATACCATTTTCAAGGTAAACAATATGTGCCTTCAGTTCTTTTAGGATGGATTAGTGTTAGAACTCCCGTGATGAACGGATAATTTAAAAAATGTTAATCTTATGAAATTATAAACTGATATATCATATTGTTTCAATAAATTTAGTTGCTATATTATATTTTAATACAATCGTAACAAAAATTCATACAAATTTAAAGGATACACATTATATCGTAATCAAATAAATTATTTATTCCATATTTTATTCTTTATTAAATTAGAAAGTACTTAGTACTATACATTTACTAATGTAACTTTTTATTAACTTGTCAATTGGGTTAATATTTTGTCACTGTTTTTCTTTTAATATAATAGAGATATATATTTTATTACTCTGAAAATATTTTTATTATTTTTAAACTTATGTTATACTGTTAAAAATTCTTCAATTGTCTAAATTTATCAAAAATATTAATTTTGAGTGTTACTTACTTACCTTCTACTTAAAAAAAAAATTAATTCAAAGGATAAATATCCTAAGATTATCTTTACACCCCCTCCCCCTGGTACATTCTTTTCTACTGTAATACTTGATTAGTTTTCTCATTTAATATTTTACTTATAACTAAAGTAATGTAGTATTTTTTTTTTTACCAAATTATAATTTTGAATTCATCAAACATATAAAGAGATAAGCTTTCTATTATTTTTGTAAAACCAATATTTTTAATAATTGTTATTTTGTGTTATATAAATAATATCCTCATCTTATGTATAAATATCCTAATGTTATCATTATGTTTTTGTTATTTTTCAATACGAAATTATGAGTTTTGTTTAATAACTTAAATTTCTTAATATGGGAAATTTAATTAATATATACTTTTTAACGCTATTGTTTGGATTTTTTTTAATATTCTTCCTTTATGACTCTTTGTTTATTATGATTTTAGTTATTTGTATATATATAATTTTTCTCATCACGATTCTAATTATAATTATATCATTGTCCGCTACTCCTATCATTATTTCTTCATTTTGCTTTCTACTTTATGCTCTTTATATGGATCATTTCTAGTTTGCAGGGAAAAGAAGTGAAGAACTATCTTTCTTTATACGTGCCTTCAGTTCTTTTAGAATGGATATTTGATCAAATGCCTTTTTGTCTGCTAGGTTTAGGTAAAGTTGAAATGTCTACACCATTTCATTCACCGCAGGTACCTCACAGGTAATTGTACTTTATGCATCAAGAATAAGAGAACATGAATGATAATTTGGCAAATACCATCTTTACGAGATTTTATGACAACCAAAAAGGGATAAATGGATTCCTCCTGAATAAGTAGTAGTTAGGACTACCTTTGGAAGTCAAGATTATGGATAGATAGGTTTCAAATTTAAAACCGGCCGTGAAAGCTGCCTCTACCAGTTTTATTGACTGAAAACAACATTTGGACAGCCATGCATTACATTTCCCAGGTTTTGAGGAGATCATCTGGCTGTTAACAGGTCATCATATATAGATGATAAAATTGTATGCTTGAACTAAGTCCTCTTTGCCACTGACATATATAAGGCTTTCGTAAACAGAGGATGAGGCATTAATGTTATGGATGTAGTTTACAGTAATGTTGCATCCAGCAAGTAGTCCAGTAGATGTTCTTATGTATTTCCAGATAAGCAAATAAGTAATACAATCACAGATAACCACCCAAATCCGTGATAATGCTCACTTGGTAAGCTGAGGTAATCTAGCCACTGGAAAGTGTTCTAAGTACCTCTATGCGATGCACAATGTGCTCAAGGGTTATGGATTTTAAAATCAAAGGCATAGATATATGTTCAATCAATGCATGCACGCCTCATGCTTATATTACATTTTGGAATACTAGAGAGAATTCTTTGCAAGTACTAGACACCTGATTGATTCTCAGGTTGCAGTATTTCGATGCACCGACTTTCAATGGAAAAGTCAATCTTACATAGGACCATAAATTGGCATACTTAATAGTCTAGCTCTTCATGCTTCAATAAGGTGATTATGGACATATTTTATGCTTTATCGCTATCACCACACAGAGTTGCATGTAAATCTTTGAAGTTGCTCCTGCTAAATGCTGCTTTTATGTTGCATGACTGCAGACCCTTATCGTGTGGTAGGTCCTCACCCCCAAGGGCTAGGAGAAAAGCTCTTTCATTTGACTACCTTAACAGAGGGACAAATGGCATTGAACGTGAATTTGTGAGAGCACTTCCTGATGCTATTTTCATTCAGTTAGGGTTGCTAGCTCGCTGCATGTTTTATGACTAGCACTTCCTCTCTGAGTTTATCACCTTCTATCTTTACTAGTCTCTCCTTTCCATGGGATGCTGGACCATTACCTGTAGAAATCTTAATTAGTGCTTCTATTACTTCATTTCCCATAATTGCAAGCTTAATTACTACTGTATTTCTTTCTAGCTTCATTTATTGTCTGGTGTGTGTAGTTAGGATAAATGTTTTCTTGATGAAAAAGCAGGAATTTGGCTTTTATGAGCATATGCCTATTTGTCTACAATTATATAAACTCTTACTCCAGATCTCATGCTTAAACCAATATGTAACCATCATATCAACCTGTTTTGAAACATCGCACCCATGCCCTATCTCCACTTTCTATCACTATCATATCTCACGTATCTTCATATCCAACCAAACACATAAAAATGATTAAGGAAATAGTTTTCAAGGTTGTATAATAATTATGCCACACCAAACACACCCTCTTCATCTACTATACCTTATGGTATCAAACGGGTGTAGGCTTTACCGATGTTTCCTTTTAGTTTCAGTATGTCTGGTTTTTAAATGGTGGGCAAACCTCACCTGTATCTTAAATTCTACAGATTCCATGTTTATTGCTTCACTTGGTATGTACAGCGATTTTATGATCTTGAAAATGAGGAAATATCTTTATTCTATTCCATTCCATCATCTTTTCGATATAGGCATGTTTTTGTTTTAAAATAAACCCCTCACCGTATGAAAAGAAAAACAAAAAAAAACAGTTGGTTATTTGTAGCAGTGTTCTGGGCTTCTGGCAATGCAGATGTCCTTCCATTATACCAGCCCTAATTGGTTGTGTGGACGCACAACAGGATAGCATGATGGTGGACGTAGAAATACCTTTTTGTACGAGTCCTTTAAACAGATGCTCTTGCCCCAGGGGAACAGCAAATTTACGTGGCAGCGCGGAACAGGAGTTACTACATACCAAATGGTTCTCCCCTAGTGATAACAATTTCACTGATCTGTACACTTTTGAGAATGAAGAAATCTTCAGCAAAAGCAAGGAGAGTTCAAACACAATTTGGAATGGTAGGGTCCTTAATGTCTTCTCTTCATCTTTTCTGGCTTAATTCTTTGTTAACATCTCCAAAGTGGAGTTGAGTTGGTTTCTTGAGTATCTTTCTTATTAGGGCTCTTCATTTTTACTGGAAAAAATGTATAATTTAACTTTGAAATTCCTTAGTGGCTCTTGCTTTCAAGTTTGCAAACTCAGTTTTAGGAAAAAAATCTCCTTCAACTATTGAACAAAAAAAATTCCAAGAATTTTGCAAGCTATAAAATGAACATCACATTAACAACATGGTAACTTGTCCAGATGTTTACGTTTTCATACATATATCTTTCGAAAACTAGAATTTCCGGCATTATATTTGACAGTTCACGAATACATGTTCCTGCCAAGAGGCATGCAAAACTAATACTTGTAGCACAGAGTTCAAATTGGAGAAGTGCTTTTGAAGTTGCTTAAAATTTTCAAACTTTTTTGCACTTCCACATCTTCTAAGATTTTGATTCGTTTAACAAGTGGCATAACTACACCGTCTTTTATGTTGCATCCAGCAAATTCCAGCTTCCCACTCCCTGAAAGCTTTCATGAAGATTGTGGTTCACCACGTAGGAGCTACTGTTAGGACCGAAAAATCAGGAGTCATGTGGAATCTAGTAAAGCAAACGTTGAACGACGATAAATTACACAACAAAGAGAAATCTACCAAAAGAGACACAAACATTTAACGTGGTTTGGTCAACTGACCTACGTCCACAACGAAGATGAGCAATCCACTATAATAAAAGAGAGTACAAAATATCGAGAGAACAAAGAGGCAAACACAAGTAACACACTAACACTTGTCCCGTAAAGTTCTCCCCCTAGACAAGACTCTCAAGTCCCCTATGGCTACATTGTGGATGCTACTGAATGAGAAGGAAGGATCCTCAATTTATAGAAGACCAAACCTTTTCCTACAAGAAAAAGGACTAGCCAAATATTGGAAATTTATAATTTCCTTTTACAAAAAGGAAAATCCAGTTAAGGTAATTATATTGCCCTTTTCCTTCAAGAGATAGGAAAACCAAATATGGTAAGAAAATTATGGCAAACACCTAACAGCTACTTATATCATTTTGATGCTAGTTCCACTGATTTTGGAATAACCAAAGTTGTGGGATGCAAGAATTCAACTTTGAGGACTGTTATTATGGGGATTCATCCAATTCTTTTAGTGCCAGATATTATAGGAAGCAAGGCAGTTATGCTGATGACTTGTATCATCAGAAGCAAAGTTTTCTCATATGGTACTTCAATTCCTAATTGACGGTATTTTTTGTTCTATACTGAGTGTGTCTTGTCCTTGCAGGATCAGCACGAGAGCCAAATCAGAATTCAACATAATAGGTGCTTTACACTTCTGCTATAGGAGATGCTCTTTTAAAAGCTGTACACTATGATCATTTTAGTTGTTTTGCTTCTCGAGTTTTGATTAGAAGGTCAAGTTTGAAAACTATGAAGAACCGTTCAAATGTGGAACTAAAATGGAGTGTTATTGAATTGTTATCCGGACAATACTGAGAGTATAGCTTGTCCCAATATGTCGCATTTTCTGTGGTTATCACGTGTTAATCTCACTCAAACAGATTCACCCACTCCCTATTCCAAGCACTTCAAACCAGAGATTATCAGAGATTTCAGTTCTTAGATGGAGAATGGTAAGCACATTTTTCTGTAGATGTGTGAGGGGGGTTCTTTGGTTGGTTAAAACTCTTTTATTTCTGGCTGGCAGGTTTTCCATGGGATGTACAAATCCTCATTTTATGGATTATATAGACCATGCTGAGGGGACGTGGTTTGCAAATGAAGATGCAAGGGACAATTCGAGTTTATTGAGGTTGCCATTTGAAGTTCTTTCAGTTTACTGATCTCTCTTCTGAGCCTTTCAATTGCTAATGAACTGATCCAGTTTACTCTCATGGACATACTTACATCTCTTCAGCGAAGAATCATCTTCGTCCACTGCAGGTCAATGTCGTTTGTACTTATTGCCTTATTGACTTGAGCAATATAATCAGTTTTTTTTTTCCTCTCATCCAGTGGTGGGTGACTTAGACAGACAACAAAAGATGAACTTAAATAATAAAAGGAGAAGCTAGGATATATCCGATTGGAGCAAGGAGACTAAGTTGTGTGAGAAGTTATTTGCTAACGGAAGAAACTGCAACAGGAATGATATTCAGCAAGGGAAAGAAATGGATGAGCCAACGAAGTTATCATGGCCACTGAACCAACCAAGTGCAAAGGCAGCTGATTGCCATCCCGCTTTCTATGAGAAGAGGTCAGACCTGAACAATGATGGATTGAGGGAGGCTAGACATGATCGAGGAGAGCCAAATTCAAGATCCAGATATTTCTTCCAAACTTCAGGGTCCAAAAAGCATGTATGCACATGTTCAGACTTATTGATTGGAGATGCCCTTAGTGACCAGGAGCCTAAGTTACACATTGACCAACCGAACCTCAAAGGGTCTATCAAATATCCTGGTGAATATACTTCCTCATGTTTTATGTCTGAACCAATGATTTTCGAACTAGATAGCCCCAGGTGCGCCTACCAGAACTTGTTTCAGGACCCCAAGAAGGGTAGTGGGTCTGATAATTCATTGCATGTTCTTGGTTCCCGGGGCACAGTTACAGGAAATGTTGTAAGAGATGTAGGTAAGAGACCTGATTTCCTGAGAGGTGGAGATAAAGGTGTTGATATGCAGGCATTTGATAGCAGGCAAGTTGACCCAAAAACTGAAGTTTCTGGCCGGTGCAAAGGTTTGTCTTCAGGAAAGGAGAAGTCATTAGATGGATCAGGTTCTGTCAATAAGTGTAGTGACTGTGAGGAACCAAAAGAAAAAATTCCAGAAGTGGACAGGACAAGATTGTTTAACTATTCTGAACGTGCAGAAAAAACATCTTCATTTGTAGAGATATCCACTGTATTGAAGGGGGATCAGGACAGTTCAGATAAAAATCAGGACAGTTCCAATAAAAATCAGGACGCTCAATCTGCACTTAGATGTCAAGCAGGAGTTGGAGGTAGAAATTCTCTTTTTTGATCCTGATCTTTAGATGAGTCTTATGAGAATAAAAAATGTCTTTGTGCTTTGCCAGTTACAGAAGCAGACAGTAGGTCTCCAGTTACAGAAGCAGACAGCCAGTTACAAAGTCCCAGTGTTCACCAAAATGGTCAGGTTATGATGCTTGAGGCTGTGTCCTTCAATTTTTACGTGTGCAGTGTTTGAAGGAAGCACATGCATAAAGAACTTAGACAACGGTACAATACTCTTATCAAGTTTAACTAGATAAACATTCTAATTCAAAATAGTTTGGTTTTTTGGCATTTGAGGGTCATGTGTTTTCCCTACGGTTTACACGCAAGCTATCTTGTGTTCTAGTGATGCATGACTGCTATGACTATTTAACTTTTGGAACCAGATTGATGTTCAGTTTTGATGCATGTGCAACATATATGGTGTTTGGGAGAGAGCACGTGCTTTTTAGCAGAAGTAAATTGGGAAAAATAAGAGGGACTGATGGGATCTATTCAAAATAGCTAATAAAAAATTAGATAAAGAACGATGATGTCGCAATGTTTTCACTTTCCTTCGGATCAATAGTCAATATTCCCTAGTGACAGTCAAAATTTCTGGTCCCTTTTTCCTTTAGCTTTCCTCTTGTATCTTCTGCATCTTCCAGCCACTGGATGCGCTATTGTTTTACCTCCCGATGTATAGCCTGGTTCGGTTACTTTGGTCATATTACATTTCAATTTCTTAACATCTGATTGTTTGAGAGGCTTTAGCATAAATTCTTGACCACCTTCTTCCAAGTACCTATATTTGGTAGACAAAGTCAGAAAATAGAAAATGAGATAATATGTTGGTATCTGTTACAAAACTAGAAGCAATTAATATTAGGTTGCAGCTTCAGTAATTACTTCTTGATTTGGGTGGGGACATTCTCCGATGACACGATGACCACATGTATCTCTTTCAAATTGGAGGATCCCTGCCATTTAGACATGTTTTGAATATATAGCGATTACTTACTGAAAGTGTGGAGGCAAAAAAAGGTTTTGGAGAGAGACAGAGTCCCTAAGATTAGCTTAGTACCTTCACCCTTTTTAGTAGATCGTTTCCTGTCATCCCTGGCATGCAGTAATCAGTAATGATCAAGTTTATGTTTGTTTCCTGCAATATTGAATCAAGGTTCAGTATAAAAAGCAGAAAGTTATAAAAGATGCATGCCATACAACAAATTGTTGCTGATCACAGGCATTGGATTGGACTGGTGATAAAAAGTCACATGCATTGAACTGCAAGATTGGTGATACTACTTTTTTTGATAGGTTACTATTTTTTTCAAAAACAAATATACATTGCCTAATAAAACCTACTATTTACCCCTTGGAGGCAAATTAGGTACTAATCTTTCTCCCGAACAGTAGTGACTGCGATACACTGTAAGCAAGTGTTGACTGAGTAAGAGGTCTGGAGCCTCATATTGTATGTTTCTTCATGATGTTTGATTGGAGTAACTTTAAAAACAATCAAGAGAGTATAAGATGAGTAGAATATTATTTCAAAGTTACTGTTTACTCTAGTACTCTTGCTGTATTGTTCCTCTACAAGGCCCAACAACTCCAAAGCCTTCTGCCCGTTCTCTGCTGTAGTCACTGGAAAGGACCAAAAAAAGTAGCTCAAATTCACAATGTCCTCTTAACTTCAGTGATTTTGTGGAGCAGAACACCTTTTTTGGAGTGTAACAGAAATTAGTCACAAACTCATAGCTTTAAGCAAACAAGTATTCACATGTTCACCGTCAAACAAAGCATAACTATGTTCTTTATTGAGTATATTGACCAATTGAGTCTAATTTACTAGACATTCTAATTCTTCAATTTCTGTAGAGTACTTGTGATTCTTACAGCATTATGATGTATCTTAAAGAGGTAATTTTGTTTTCTACAGTTACAGTTACAAAAGAGGGGGGGGGGGGGGGGGGGGTTTGTGGAGAGCATGGAGGGTCTGCAAGCTGTACAGGCAACTAATGAAGTGTAAATACCAATTGGTGAACTGGGGGATAGAGAGCCAGGGCAATTGGGACAGCATTAAATGATTCATGTGTACTATGTACAAACTTTAACTCACTAAAGTAAATAATGCCAAATGCCTTCTATTAATGTACGCTAAGAGGCATACTGAGCCTTATGATTTTAATAAACGCTCATTAAATGCGTCATTTTCTCCTTTAATTTTTTGTTCTTTGGTTTATCATAGGGCTCCTGTTACGTTTTAACCCAAGAAAGAAAAAAGAGAGATAATGCCGATTCAAGCTATATATATGGTCTATGATAAACCAAAGAACAAAAAATTAAAGGAGAAAATGACGCATTTAATGAGCGTTTATTAAAATCCTGAGCGTTTATGGTCTGAATAGTCTTAAAAAGATAGAGTTGTAAGTTTTAAAAGAAAATCCTGCTATCTTCATTTTAATAATAGAAAAGGCTCGTAGTTTGTTTCTTGCTTCGGTTTTTCAAATTTTAAAACACTTTACAAAATTTCAGAAAACTTTTCCAGGGATTCAATCAACACTACTCCATTGAAGTATGAAAAAATTACATTCTTAGGCTTCTTTTCCACGTCCCTGTTATATGGCGAAACGAGTCACATTATAATGAGACTTCTAAAGCTAGTACTTGCAACTCTAGTTTTCTCAAAAATAATAATCACACACACAAAACAAAGGAGGTAGTGAGTAGCCTCTCAATGATTTTGCGGTCCACCAAACTGTCATCCACAGCCAAAACATGCGGTTTCTCTTCATCGTCGATCACCATTGACGATGAGGATGAGGAAAAAGCGATTTTTCTTCTCTGCATAATGAAAGCAACCCAAATACTTTGGAAAAAAGAGAGGAAAAATAGTGAAACAAAAAACAAAAAGACACAACAAACGATATGCAAATGAAATATAATGTCCTTCTCAAGGACAACGTCGAAGGTACAATTTGCCAGTATATGGGTTTGTGAGATAGGTCTGAGGAACAAAAAGAGAACGATGTGCAATCTGGCATAAATACAAGTGGGGATGTTTGTATGGGTGTAAATGCGCAAATATGAAAAGAACGTAAGAGATGGTGACAAAATCACAGATATTTCGTGATCTTTTTAGGTCACTGGGATACGATGGCAGACGTAGCAACATCGGGAGCGAGGAAAGAGATCTGTGAGAAAGAGGAGTATTATAAATCCATTTGTCACAAAAATCTACCTTCTATTTTTTGTCACATGTGACAAGAACTAACTTATTTACACACATGTTTACGTGTAAAAATTATTTATATCGAATTATATTAATTTATAACTAAATATAAATAAAGGTAAAATTATAATTTAGTAATAATCATATTTGTAAAAATATATATTTATTGGGTTAGTATAAACACCCGATGCATATAACTATATTTACCCATGTACATATACATGACATTTGGTAATATAGAGAAGATTTCCTAATTGGGAAGGAAAAAAAACAAATAGGTTAAAGGTTGTAATTTTTTTTTTCTTTGAGACGATTTCTGATTTTGTGTGTGTTAGTCTGTTGCACATCAAATGTTTCGTGAATCATACTCTTATGTTTTATACTTGAATACCACACAAGAGAGGTGGTGATTTGTGTGGTGTCCAATTTTTCGCTTAAACTGATTATGGAAGGACCTGGTTCTTCTAAGTGTTCCTTAACCTACTATTGCAGAAATAGTAAATGCTGAAAGTAAAGAAAACAAGTATTTTACGTGAAAAACACCTGACTCAAAAGGTGAAAAAACCACGACGTACTTCTCAGTAGGATTTTTCCAAACTCTCACTAAATTACTGAGCCAAAAACTGCATTTACAAAAACTCTTTTGTAAACCTATGACTAACTCTAATCCCGTTGTAGCACACAGCCTCTAGCTGTTGCGACAACATCAAGTTAACTCTAACTTGAATACTTTGAGTACCTATTACAATTGCCTCTAGATAAAGCTGAAAGGTACAATATGAAAACACCTACTACAATTGAACTAGACACTACAACAAAAATGACCTAAGGCCACACCAATTTTAGACAACGCTTGAAAAGTGTTGCCAAAAATATCTACAGGAACGTTTTTTAATGGGTGGCCTTTATCGAGCACTTTTGGCCACGGAATTCTAGCAACGCTTACAAAGTGTTCTTTTTTATTTTAAAGGCTACGCTTTTCACGTGTAGCTGATCCATTAAATTAAGGCAACGTTTACTCACATGTAATGTAACGCTTTAAGGGAGTGGTTGTTTATATTTGCAATTGCGACCCTCCATAAACGTGCTCTAAAGTCCTCTAAAATTTTCCGCTCAGATTTTCCTCTATTTGTTTTGGCAAAAAGTTACGCTCTAAAATACTCTAATTAAAATATGCCTGTCAAATTTACCCACACAACAAGAAGATCTCGTCCTTCTTCCCTAAGATCTGGCTCTTCTTGTACCTCTCTGTTCATTGAGTGATGCGGGGTGAGTTCGGAGGAAATCGTTGATGGAAGCGATAAAATTCTTCTAATTTCTCTTCTCAAATTTCAAAACTTTCTCTTCGTCTGGTTCTGTGGCTATCAGTTTCAATTGGGGATTTTGTTTTTTTAGGGTTTGCAGCCGCTGTTGACCTCCATTTTTCAAAGACTTACTTGTAAGGTTTCTCTGGAATTTTTGCTTTCAATTTAATGACTTTTCAATTTGGCTTTTCCGAAATTCCTTTTCTTGCTAATGGTTTCTTTAAATTTCGGTGAAATTCCTCTTTTCTTGTTGAGAGATTTGCATTTTATTTACGAATTCTGTGATCATATACTAATTTTATATTGGAATTTGATCGATGCTTTTATGTGATGCCAAAAATGCATGGCTTTTGTTTCATTAACCTTCATGTGATGCCTTTACCTCTACTAACATTTTCTTTCATTCTAGGTTGATCGCGAGCAGAAGTTCATGATTCATTTATAACTTGTTGACACTTTCCTTTTTCTCTTGTTGGTATAATTTGAAGTTTTAATTTATTTTTACGCTATTGTGGTGATGAGTTAATATGACGCATCTTTGGTTCTAGACTTTTGGTGAAGCTTAAGTGGTTGAGTGTCTTTTCCTGTTACATTTTGATAAACTAGAGTTCATCTCATTTTGAGTGCTTATTTGGTCCAATGTTGTGCTTGTGTACTTGAATTCTTGATTTGATACCGTTTGAAGAATAACTTGGTGAGTATGATTAGACTGATTTGTTGGAATGTTGCTGGATGAGACCTAAATGTATATAATTCCCACACATTTGCCTATAAGTATGGCAAAAAGCTTCGTTTATTTTTTAGTTACTGTCTGCTTTTTAATTGTCGGAAAAATATTAGTTCTCGGAAAGATAGTAGAGTATGGGATACTGATTGACAAAACTTAATAGAAAAGGTGATAAACCCACCAATCCACCATTTACATCTAAGATAATATTTGGGTATGCAATACTCAAGAAGTCAGAGATTAGGAGGCATACCGACCATGCATGTAAGTTATAATACATTGTATGAAGCTACTCAAAGTCTGAAACCACCGAACGAAATGCTAAAGCTCATATCGACCGGCCGGGTCGTTACAAAATCCCAATCCAATTTGGGAGGGTGAGGTAATCTCTCACCCACATAAGAGCTTACACCTAACTTGTGCGCGCCAAGTGTTCGCTATAATGCCTCAAAGGCAATTTTTGTCCCTATTGGAGCCCGAGTTTCCGAGATTGATACACTAGTGGTTTGTGAGCTTACCTAGCATGAAATTTTAAGTGTGGGTAGCTCAGCGGAGGCGGTATAAATGGTTAAAGTAGGGTGCATACATTGTATTTCCATGAGAACTAGTAGACTTGAGAATACGACAATGCTTAAGTGCACGAGGTGAAGTCTGAGTAACCTGATTTATGAGAAAGCCATATGCTAAATTCTTAAATGTTGGTTGTTACGTACCATTTTTTTGCTTTGTATTCATGGCTCTACAAGTTGACTAGTAGTGCTATTTGCAGGTACCAATGGTGCGTTCAAATACATGTGCACAACCTCCGGCCAAGGGCAAGGGCAAGGGCAAGGCCATAGCCCCCACCAAGGGGAAGACATTGTCCTCCATACTGCCACCAAAGAAGCGGAATCGAGGAGAGGCTACATCTTGTAGTCAAGCTACATGGAGGAAAGCGATTGCAACTATAGCAACGTCACAACCCATGGCTCACGATGAGCGTGAATATGGGATTAAGAGTGTACCTCAATCGGCCAAAAGTGGTACAAGAGATGTCATCCAAAGAATATGCATCCAAACTTGGAGGTGGAGGAGCACCAGTTGAAATATAAGTACCCAGATATTTGGCACTCTATAGTCTATACATGATTTGGGATTGAGCTATGTGTTCAAGAATCCAGATGATATCAATGTGAGCTTGGTTAGAGAGTTTTATGCTGGATGGAATCCTGAGGATGATGAGCAGCTCGTGCCGATTCGAGGGAGACTTATTGATATCTCTAGTGCTACTCTTTGTAATCACTTGGGGGCGCCTGATGTCCCACATGCTCCGTTGGGAAACTTTATCGCCTGATCGACTTAGAGTGACTCGACGCACTTTGAGTGGTGTCAATTCTACCGCTTCTTAGGTCCGTGATAAGAGGACTAACCGCCATCTCAAATTCCAAAAAAAAGAAGCTAAAATTGGCGGCTAATGTCTGGTTGAGGTTGATTAATGCTCGGTTACTGCCTCGTGAGCATGACACCCACATTGGGGGAGAGAGGGTGTGTCTGTTTAAATTTCTGATGACCGGTCAAAAGGTTAATGTAGTTGATACGCCACCAGATGGCTCAAGTGAGGAAAAGCAAGAGGGTAGATCGGCTATTCTTCAGCAATGTGCTCATGCACTACTTGAAGAAGGAAGAGGTGTATGAAGAGCCGGAGTTTGACATGTTCATTCTGCAGCACTTCGGGGCACTGACATTTCTAACATTCAAGCTAAGGAGGATGATGATGGGTCCATTTTGACTGGTGCTCGGCATCAGGCTCGGGATGAGAGTTTAATGGCCCATTTTTATGGGACGCTTGGCTTGCAGATGCATATTGGTGGGCGGATGGCGACTTTTGAGGAGCTAGAATACTTGAATGATATCTGCTCAATGCTCATGCTCAGCATTTGGTAGGGATTGGTGAAGGCCAGTGATTGGAAAATGATGAAGATATCAACACCCCTGAGTATTCAGAGCTTGAGCCTGTGTAGCCCGAAGAGGAGCCCGATGGGGGTGGTGATGAGGAGGTGGTAGCTGATGACGGGGATGATTGGGAGGCTACTGATAGAGCCTTTTATGCTGAGGATGACGAGGAGTACCAGGCAGTTTCTTTACCACTCTTCCTGATTTTATTTGCTTTTATATGCACTGAGTACATTACATGATTTAAGTGTGGGGTGGAAGATTCTCGTTGGTTCTTAAATAGTATATTAGTATTTTTTTAGCTTCTTATTTTCATTTTTAGTAGTCCAGCTTTAGATTAGCTTCTTGTTTTCTATTTTGGCTTTGATTAATTAGATAAAAATGAAAAAGATGGAAAAAAGATATATTAGTGTAGCATTTTAGTAGCATCAATTTAATTTAGTAGTAGTTTATGTTAAAAAAATTTAAAAANTTCTACATTGATATGTTGCGGTAGTTCTGTTGGGCTGTAGTTATATTTGGATATGCTTTGTCTTGCTACTAGCATGTTTCTGAATATTTATTTGTGCCTTTTCTTCTCAAAGTTGCTAGCCTACACAATTTTTATATTAACCTTAGTCAAATAGGTATCACTTCAATCATTTGTTATACTAGGTTCTTTGTGTGTATTAGGCATATTACATATTGGAATGATTATCTAAAATGGAATTACCGGCATTTGAAATTAGTTTTCACATTTGTTACTTTTTCCCCTTCCAAGTTGATTTGTATTAGTTTAGATTTGTTTCCTTTATATGGAATTTTACCGGAGGAAATAATAACATTCATACAACAACTTTATTGCTTTTTCACCACCTCAATGTTTCATTTTTAGGTATAATCTTCTGTCTCATAGTCTTCTTTCTGTATTTCTGTACAATATTTTTGCAGCGATCCTGCACAGTATTTCAGCATACTGTTTCTGCAGAATAATTATGAACAAACTAAAGTATTCTTGTCCAAACTTTTAGAAGAAAAAGGTCTGTTTAATACCTACAAACTTATAATTGTACTAAATTTCAAACTATTTCTGTTATTTTTTTTGCACAATTACCATCTTGGTTCTTTGATCAATGTTCCATAATGTTGTTGGACTGCATTCTATACTTTGATTTTAGGTTGTTGGTTCTGCATCCACATGAAGAAGAGACGCACATGGACAAAAGTAATTTGAGAGGTGCTGAGAAGAGAAATATACTCTACAAGGTTAGTTAAGCCGATATGCTTCCATCCAAGCATGCAATTGTCTAAAAGGCGTTAGTTTAGGTTTCAAGCCAGTAGAATTCTGAAATATGTACTATTATGGAACCTGAAATTGTGAAATATATACTACTGTGAAATCAAATGAATTATTTTTCTTGTATAAAGAACATAAAAAATCTATGAGTTATGCAAAAGAGATAGTTTTTAAACATATTTCCTGATGAGGAGTATGCTAAGTCGGATAGTTTTGATTACATATTCTGTCATACGCTTGCAATTAAAAATGTAATCCTCCTAAATGACGAGGCCAACTTTATATGATTGTACAAAGGTACTCATCTGGGGGTGCTACAAAGTATTCTACATCTACTGTTCGCTGAAATATACCAAAACATTTCTCTGAATTTCAATTGGCTATTAGCATAAGAAATGTGTTGAATACTTGTTTCTGTATGTCCCTTATCTATTATCTCCTTCTTTAACTATGTCCTTTTCTCCGTTGATAGTATTGTGTTGATAGGTGAAAATGTGGGTGAAATCTTCTCACTTGAGTTTACACTTGCATATTAGTTCTATCTAACTTTTGATTTCATTTTGTATCTGTAGGAAATTTTGGTGATGCAATTGAAATGGTGCTCCAAAGTAAACTTGATTTATTGGAATTTAGTGATGGAGATTTTTGGACAATTATGATGTTTATGATACTATTTAAATACATATAATTTTGTAAAAGGTCACTGCTAGTTGCACCTTGAAGCAATTGGCTTTATTAGCTTATGTAATACATGAAATATTTCTTTTTCGAAGTCGATAGAAAATATGTGCATTTAATATAATTTTTGTTATTTATTAGTTTATTTAGTACTTGAGATCTACATAGTTAATATATTTGAAACAAATGTGATTACAGGATATTCGGAATGAATATTTAACTTTCTAACCACACAATTGTGATTTTTATAAAAGTTAAAAATATATGCTTTACAATGTAGACAAAATTGTTACGCTTTAAAAATGCAGCCATAGGATACTAACAAAAGTGTGACATGTATGGTAACAATGGCCACGATTTATAACTGTTGCTTTAGGAGCAACACTTAAAAAGGGTGGCCTATAAGGAAACATAAGGCCCACTTCAAAAATGTGGCTATAAGACTTGAAAAACGTGGTCATAGGGGAGGTATTAAAAGCGTGGCCTTTGCTTCACCAAAAGCATTGCCTTTGGGCAAAGGTTACGCCTTTTTTGGCCACCCCCTAAAAAACGTTGCCTTAGGTCAAAAAGTGTGGCTTTTGATCAAAGGCCACACTTTTGTATAGTTTAGGCCACACTTTTTGAGTGTGGTTAAAGGCCTAAAATGTTGTAGTGAGAATAAAAGGCAGACACTTGAAACTAGTTCTTCTATCTGGTTCATGTAGCTTCAGGTTTGCACACCTGAATCACACAAGAACTGCTTGCAAAAAGCCTTGCTATTTTGCTCTCAATTCACGTTTAACTTCTGCGTTTGTGAATTAACCTGTAGAGTGAGAACATCCTGCAATTTATAGAGTTAGTAGATGAAGAGAATAGCTAGAGTTCTAATGCTACTCTTTCTTGGTGGAAGAGTTCTAGTTGATCTCAACTTCTAACTCCTTCCCTATCTTGGACAGTGTTCTCTTTGAGTAAGGAGTCCTTCTCCTTATCAATTATGCAACCTTTTCGATCAGGATCAGGAGATATCAATTCTGTCAAGTTAGGTTTATCTCATTCACGTGCATCCCACATGCTCAAATAATTGCCCGTATCTGTGCTCATAAGGGATGGACCTGGTTCATGCCTGAGTTCCTTTGTCAGTCTTCAAAACTAACCTTTACTTGGGCCAACGAATTCTCCCTTTTTGATGATGACAAACTCTGTGCTTTTCATACGCTTAGGCCCTGTTTAAACTCAGCTCAACATCACACAATGTTAGAAATATTTTTCCTTTTTATCACTTATCATCAAGGACCAGGTTCATTAGATTATAAACATCACTTGTTTAAAGCACAACCTATTTATTTTCCCCCTTTTGGCATCATCGAAAAGTTGCATAAAAATGTGCAGAACCCAGATTGTAAAGCTTACTCATGGCCACTGAGGCTATCCCAAATGCGATCATGGATTAATCATCATTGATCAAGCTAAGAATTTCAATCAAAAACAAACAGTTAGAGCAAAAACCAGCATATGTCATTGATTTAATTGAGAGTTGATATGATTTTTCCACAATGCATAAAATGAAATAAAAATACCGAAAATATGAGCAAACAACAACAAAAGAAACATCCCAAACTGGGTCACTGAAGGAACTACACTAGGCGAGGATTTAAGGCTTGGAAGAGGTAGGGGCTGGGTTATTTGCTTGGAGAAGTTTCAGCATGTCTTGAAGAATTCCATCATTCTTCTCCTTTTCCCTTGCAAGTTCAGTTCTTAGAACATCTCTCTCCGATTCTACCTCAGCCAACCGTGTCTTCAGCCTTGTTATCTCAACTTCCTTTGCCTCACTCTCCTGTACCAAGACTCTGACCTTGCTATTGATTGGTGTCTTTTAGATGAACCAGGTTCATTAGGAGTGGCAAGAACCTCATAGTCACAAGCAATCAGAGTTTTTGCCCCAAAGTGATCTTTGCTTGTAGCCAGCTCCCACTTCACAAAGGCACCTTAAAATGAGCAAGCATATTAGTAAGAATGAACCCACAGGGAATAGTATGAGACTTGGTACCATTGATAACCCTATCAAGAAGCTGGACTATAAACCCAACCCAATTTATCTTCTTCCCACTGTCTAGACACTCCATCAGAACCAAGTCCATGAAGTTTGCAATGTGCCATCTCTTCTGCCTAGGCATAACACATTTGATGACAAATTCAAATAGCACCTTGTGGGAAGGCTTCATCTCACTCTTGTACACAGCCTTGGGCTCACTTTCCTGCTCATGATCACTGAATTTTGTGGTGATGGCAAGGGCAGTCGGAAGATTTTCTAGGTTTGGCCACTTAAGCCTTGTGTAATCTCGTACCCCTCAGCAGGTACACCTAGAATTTCACCCAACTCCTTCATATCAAAAGAGATTTGCACCCCTTTCACCAAGCCGGTAACTCTTCCATTCTGCACTACAGCATTTGCTATAAACTCAACTACTTCATCCCTTGCCAATCTGCCATCCATTTAAAGGACCATGTCCTTCCACCCTTGTACCTCTAGCTTTTCCAGCAATAGGACCATCCCTTCTTCCTCTAGATCCTTTAGGAGTCTTCCCTTCAAGATAGTTCTTTTGACAAACTTGGCCAGCTTGTCCACTTCACTGTCTGATTCATCCTCCTCTTCTTCACTCGATTCCTCTTCTTTTATCAATCTTTACTTGTTTAGTTTTCACCACAGACCTGGTCCTCTTTGCCAGGGTAGATGGTTCAGCAGACTTGGATACAAATGTAGACTTCTTAGAAGAAGTCTTGGCTTTCTTGGGCTTGGGGGTCTGAACCTCCACCTCAACAGTCACTTTTTTGCCGTGATGTACCAAGTCCATCTCATTCACATCAACAGCCTCAACAGGCTCTCCCACGTTTTCTTTCCCTTTGTCCATAATTTTCTTCGTACTTTCTTCTAAAGCTTTCTGCAACTCTTCCTCACTTTGCTTCAGCTTACTCCTCGTGGCTCTTTCTCTTGGGAGAGGAATTTCAGTAGTGTCAGAAGGAGCAGCCTTTCTTTTCTTGTTGGCTCTTGCTGTGCCAGGGGTCTTTGTTTTAGGAGTTCTCCTTTTCTTGGGGTTATAACTGTCACATACCTTTTTCAAAAGATCTGCTAGGGTTTCTTGGGTTTCTGCTTCAGCTGTTGAAAGAGCTACTGAATTTTGCTTTCTTGTGCCCCATGAGATAAGACATGATCCCAAGATCTGAGCCATCCCAGATGTGCTTTTCCTATCCACAAGATAACCTACATAATCAGCATCAACATACCCAATAAGATTAAAATTATCACCTAAAGGGTAGTACAGAACCAGGTCCTGTGTTCCCTTAAGATATCTCAGTATTCTTTTGGCAGCCTTCAGATGAGATTCCTTGAGGTTTGACTGAAACCTTGCACATAGTCCCACACTAAAAACAATATCTGGCCTGCTTGCAGTAAGATAAAGGAGAGATCGAATAAAGCCTCTATACATTGTTTGATTCACATAAGAGCCAGATTCGTCCATGTCTAGTCGAGTAGCAGTGGATGGGAGTGTCAAGCACTTTTGATGCTTCCATGTCAAACCTCTTCAAAAGCTCTTTGATATACTTCTGCTGACTAATGAATGTTCCATTTTTGGACTGCTTCACTTGATGACCCAAGAAGAAATTCAACTCACCCATCATGCTCATTTCAAACTCACTTCCCATGAGTTGTGCCAATTCCTCACATAGTGAATCAGCTGTTACCCCAAAAATGATATCATCAACATATACCTAAACAATGATCAGGTTCCTCCCTCGTTACTTCAAAAACAAAGTGTTGTCAATTTTTCCTCTTGCAAAGCCATTTTCTAAGAGAAACTTTGATAACCTCTCATACCAAGCTCGAGGAGCCTGCTTCAACCTATACAGTGCCTTGTCCAATTTGAACATATATTCAGGGTGTTCATGACATTCAAAACCTGGAGGTTTCTTTACATAGACTTCTTCCTAGAGGAAACCATTCGGAAATGCACTTTTGACATCCATTTGGAACAGAGTGAATTCCATATGTGATGCAAAGGCAATGAGGATTCTAATAGCTTCCATACGAGCAACTGGAGCAAAAGTCTCATCATAATCAATTTCTTCCTCCTGATTGTAGCCTTGGACCACTAGCCTTGCCTTGTTCCTTGTAGTGTTTCCATGTTCATCAAGCTTATTCCTGAATACCCACCCGGTCCCTATGATGGTTCGATCTGAGGGTCTAGGTACCAGGTGCCATACTTTGATCTTTTTGGATTGATGCAACTCATCTTGCATGGCTGTGATCCAGTCTGCATCTTTTAAGGCTTCCTTAATGTTTTTGGGCTCTATTTGGGAGAAAAATGCTGAGAAGGCAAGTGAACTTCTAGCTTTTGATCTGGTTTAGACTCCTGTATCTAGAGGAGTAATTATGTTGTCCAGAGGAGGGGAGCTTTTGTGTTTCCAGTTGGGCACTTGAGTTTCATTTATAGAGGAGCTGGGTAAGCCTGACTGGTTCCCTTGTATCCTTCTTTCTTCTACCTGTGGAGTACTTTGAACTGCATCAACCACTATTTATTCAGCTTCAGCGGTTGTAATTGTGGTACCTGGTTCCTCTCCGGCTGATGTGGAAGAGATTGCATTGTCTTCACCTGTATTCTTCACTTGACTCATCATATCTGCCTTTCCATTTGCCATATCAATGACCTCTCATGGAACCAGCAGAGGCTCTCCATCTTGATCATCCTTCTTGCTCTTCTCATAAGAGAGATAGGACTCGTCAAAGATTACGTGTATACTCTCCTCAACACACTGAGTCTGTTTGTTGTATACCTTATAGGTTTTACTTTCAGAAGAGTGCCCCAGAAAAATTCCTTCATCACTCTTGGCATCAAATTTTCCAAGTTGATCTTTTCCATTGTTGAGAACATAACATTTGCACCCAAATTTTCTTAAGTTAGTCAGCTTGGGCTTCCTTCTATTCAGCAACTCATAGGGAGTTTTCTTCAAGAGAGCCCTAATCATGCACCTGTTCACCAAGTAGCGGACAATGTTGATAGCTTCAGCCCAGAAGTTCTTACAAATCCCACTATCGATCAGCATTGTTCTTGCCATTTCTTCAAGGGTTTTGTTCTTCCTTTCCACAACTCCATTTTGCTGTGGAGTTCTTGGGGCTGAGAAGTTGTGGGTGATGCCATTCACGTTGCACAATTCATCAAACTTAGCATTGTCAAATTCTGTTCCATGATCTGATCTAATGCATGCTACTTTTGATTCCATCTTCACTTGAATTTTCTTCACAAAGGCTACAAAAACTTCAAAGGTCTCATCTTTTGTTCTAAGGAACAAGGTCCAAGTGAATCTAGAATGGTCATCCACTATCACAAAAATGTATCTTTTTCCTCCCCTGCTTTGCACTCTCATAGGACCACATAGATCCATATGAAGGAGATCAAGTGGTGTTGAGGTGCTGACATCCTTCTTTGGCTTGAATGAGGATTTCACATGCTTTCCTCTAGCACATGCATCACAAACATTGTGCTCTTTGAACTTTGACGTGGGCAGCCCACGAACCAGGTCCTTCTGAACAAGCCTATTTAGTAGAGAGAAGCTTGCATGCCCCAGCCTTCTGTGCCACAGTTCAGCATCATCATCAACTGCTTTCAAGCAGCTTAGATCACCATTTTCTAGGTACTCGAAATCGGCAATGTAGATATTCTTGTATCTTTTGGCCACAAGTACCACTTCACCAGTTACTAGATTTGTAACTGTTCATATCTTTGACAAGAACTCCACCTTGTTTCCTTTATCACATATCTGAGAAACGCTCAACAGACTCTACTTAAGATCATTGACATAATACACATTCTCAATTGAGTGAGTGAGTGATTTTCCAATTTTTCCAACATCAAGAATGTACCCCTTTTTCCCATTTACAAAGGATACACTCTCTCCTTGCAGGGCTTTTAGTGAAAGAAAGTCTATGGTATTCCCAGTCATGTGATTGAGTATCCACTATCCATGAACCATTGTACTGCTTCCTTTCACTGTTCCCTGCACAAGGAAATCAAGGGTTAGATTTAGGAACCCAAGCAAGTTTGGGTCCCTTGTAATAAGCAAGGGGATGAATAAGTGCTCTTCTTGTCCATGCAGGTAACATGCGCTTTTTATGGGTGGCACCTGGTCCTCTTTCAGCAAAAACTTTGTTTTTCTGAAGAGACTGAACCCTGGCATGGCAATTTTCCTTGAAATGCCCATTGTACCCACAGTAGGTACACAGCCAATTATCAGGCATAGTGACGTATTTGCTATGAGGGTTATAAGGAGTTCTCTCCCTTTGAAACCCTATACCCTGCCTGTTTCCACCATTGTTAACATACATGATAGTAATAGAATCCGAGGACAAGGTCCACTTAAGAGATTTCTTAAGATCAGTTTTTACTCTTTCAAATTCTGCTTGAAGTTGTCTATTTTACTCAAGTTCAGCACACAAACTAGTTTTTACAGCATTTAACTCGTTTTCAAGTTTAATATGTGCCTCACTAGCCACTTCTTTTCCTTTTTCAGAGTTTCCAAGCCTACATTTAGCTTTGAGTTCCTCTGTTGTTTCATTTAAGTCTACAATCATCACTAAGAGATCATCTCTTTCCTGCTCAATAACAGCCACTTTCTGCACTGAGGCATCTTTTTCTTTACTAAAATTCTCAATGGTTTCTTTTAGATCAACTACTACTACCATCAAATTATCTCTTTCGTGTTCTACACTAGTGATTTTCTCAGTTAGAACCTCCTTTTCATTTTCCAGATTATCTATAGTTTCCTTCAAATCAACCACACAAACCATCAATTCATCTCTAGTTTGCTCAACATCTCCTAACTCCATAGTTAAGGCATCCTTATCATTTACAAGACTATGGTAAGCATCAATTAACACATTAGCTAATGACATGAGTTTTTTTAGGAGAGTAGGACTTTAGATTTCTCTGAACATCCCGAAAATTTACCTCATCATTGTCATCGTCTTCATCATCATCTGATTGAGCCATCAAAGCAAATATTGAGTCATACTCATTTTCTTCACATTCAACTGCCATCATTGAGCTGTCACCTACATCATCTTCTTCTTCAGGCTCGGTGGAAGAATCTCCCCATGCTGCAAGAGCTTGCTTCACAACATTGTCAGCACGTTCTTTCTTTTGAAGCGTTTATCAGGAATCGGGTTCCTCTTGGCTGCTTTGTCAGAGTTGTGTTTGAAGTGTTCTTGCTTCAGGAGAGTGCAATCTTTGATGAAATACCCTGGCTTTCCATACTTATGACAGAGGTCATAATTCTTTGGCTTGCTAGAGCTGCCCCTCTTTGGTATACCTCCGTTCCTTCTAACCATTTTCTGAAACCTTCTGGTTAGGTAAGTCATGTCACTATCCTCGCCACTTGAGTCATTGCTTTCTGCCTTGAGTATCAGGTTCTTTTCCTTCTTTGGTTCTCTTCTTTCACCGTCCTTCTTCTTCTTCATTTCGTAGGTTTTCAGATTCCCAACCAGCTCATCTATAGTCAGCGCCTGCAAATCCTTTGCTTCAGTAATGGCATTCACTTTACTCTCCCAGGAACTGGGCAAAACACTGAGAATTTTCCTCACGAGCTTGTTCCTAGGAATGATTTCACCAAGCAAGTGTAGCTCATTTATGATGGAAGTGAATCGTGTGTGCATGTCTTGAATGGATTCATAGTCCTTCATTCTGAAGAGCTCATACTCAGTGGTGAGCATGTCAATCTTAGATTGCTTTACTTGAGTAGTTCCTTTGTGTGTTGTTTGTAAGGCTTCCCATATCTCTTTGGAACATTGGCAAGCTGAAATCCTGTTATATTCATCCGGACCTATACTACACACCAAAATTTTCTTGGCATAGAAATTTTTCTCCACAGCCTTCCTGTCAGCATCGTTGTATTCTTTCCTCGTCTTAGGCACTGTCTCAGCAGGATCTCCGACCTTTTTTGTAGGGACATAAGGACCATCAAATATAACATCCCACGGCTCAGAATCACCAGCCATGATAAAGTCATGCATCCTTGTCTTCCACCACCCATAATATTGGCCATTGAACCTGGGTGGTCTGTAGGTAGACTGACCCTCTTCGAAGTTTGGTGGATCAGCCATGAGGATCCTTTCTAGGTGTTAACCTAATAGAAAGAACCCGCTCTGATACCAATTGATAGAATATATAAGTCCACCAAACTATATAGAGACCAGGTCCTATATAGGTTTCCACAGATAAGGCTAATGCAACAGTAAGTAAATGGAACAGGGAACTTTTATGTGGAAAAATCCCTGCTCAAGGGGATTAAAAACCACGACCTACACTGGTAGGATTTCAAGTTCACTATGAGCAATCTTTAGATTACAACCTATGCAATCTAAGAATTAAACTCTTAATCCCTCACTAACTTTTAATACACCTGTTATAAGCCACTTAGCAATACACATATCAGAAAGACTTCAACTCATGACTAACTCTAGTCACGACGCAAACACTAAAGGTTTATGGTTTACAAGGGGTTCCTAATTAAAGCTTCTAGATAAGAAAAGTAGGAATTACAATGAAAAACAATTACAAAGTTACAACTCAACTAAGGACATACAAGAGACTTGTTGTAGGAACTGTCCGTAGTGGTGTTGTACTTTATTCTTGATGCACTTGAGAATTGAATGCTTGATTGTCAGATGCTTGGAGTGCTTGAATGAATTCTCAAGTGTTCAAGTGATTTTTTGTTGTAATGTTTTGTTAATACAACTTGGATGACATCACTTGATTGATGTAGTCACTTGGTTGGTACAAGGTCAATGAGAAGTGACTGCTGCACTGTTTGCGTGTACAGTGCAGGCACTCACTTTTCAGCTATAGAGAGTTGACTTTGTACTACTGTCAGGGAAACCCAAGGGGATCAGGTCCCTGTGTAGATTCTTTATCTTTTGAAGTCATAGCAACTCACATTAGCTTGATTCTGTTGATTGAGTTGTGTACCAAGTGTATCAGGTTCCTTATCTAGTTCTTTGATAGTAAGTTTGTTAGATCATCAAAATATGAATCTAAGGTACTATAAACCCATCAACAATGAATAAAACTGCACGGCATCACCCTTCATGTTTTTACTCTCAACCTCACTAAGAAACAATAATAACGGCACGGCATCACCCGTCGTGCTTTTACTCCCATTTTCAATATAAATCATCAGATACAACACGACATCACCCTTCATGCATTAACTTACAAATGTGTCACGACATCACCCTTCGTGCATTAACACTCACATATGGCACGGCATCACCCTTCGTGCATTAATAATCACATCTGGCACGGCATCATCCTTCGTGCATTAACACTCTCCCTTACCATGTAACAATGAAGTTATAACAAAAGGGACATTGAATAAGCAAGAATAGGCCTTACGTCAACAATGATTCCACAATACCAACCTTAAATTCGGAAATGATACTCAATTATCACAAATAGCTTATAAATGCAAAAAGAATGATCAATTTAGTAATTAACTAATCTAAACAGTGATTTCATAATCAAAGAAAGAAATAAACTACAAGAAAAAAGTTCCACCCACATACTTTGACCCAACAACAATGCATAAGTACTCGTCATCTCACATATACGTTGTACCCAACAATTAGACATGTAGCAAATAGACAAACAAGTCCTCGTCCCTCAAGTCAAGGTTAACCACGACACTTACCTCACTCCAAAGATCAACTCAAAGCTCAAGCACAGCTTTGCTTTTCAAACAAGCCTTCGAACCAATAAAATCTTGTAAATTACCAACCAAATGATTCAAAATAAGCCTTAGAAATTACCCACGAATGAAAAAGGTTCAATTTAGGTCATTATAGAAAAAGTCAATTCCCGGCCTGCTTGATCCAAACCCGAAATTTGGATCAAAATCCGATTACCCATTTACCCCCGAGCTCGGTTATGTAATTTGTTTTGAAATCCGACCTTAATTGAGGTCTAAATCCCAATTTTACAAAAATCCCTAATTCTACTCGAACGCCCAATTCCCACCATGAAGATACTAGATTTTAGGTTGAAATCTTATGAAATGTAATGGAAGATTGAGAGAAATAGAATCACTTACCAATGAATTGAGGAAGAAGGGTTCTTGGAAAAATTGCCTCTAGGGTGTTCTTGTTTTGCAAATTTGAAGAATGAGAGAAAATTCGGTCTAACTCGAATTTGACCAGTTGCAGATGTTGCAATTGCGAACCCCGCAAATGCGAGAAACCCATCGCAATTGCGAAGTTCCAGCATCTCTGCAACCATCGCATTTGCGATGATTTGTTCGCAATGCGAACTGTGTTCTTCTCGCAATTGCGACCAATTGATCGTAAATGCAAACTCAGGCTGAACCACCCCTCTTTGCAATTGCAACCTAAGCAGGAATTGAACTTTTTCGCAGTTGCGAATACTGACCTCGCAATTGCGAGGTCAGAGACCTGCACACAACTGAAGCACACCAGCAATGTTTCTAAGTACAAACTCACTCCGTAGCCTATCCCAAACCAAACATGCACACAAGTCCAAAAACATCATACGAACATGATCGCGCGATAAAATCACCAATATAATACCTAGAACTACGAAATGGACACCAAATCAAATGAAATTTTCAAGAAAACTCATGAACTTCTATTTTAACAACCGAACATCCGAATCACATCAAACCAACTCCGTTTCTCACCAAATTTGACAAGCAAGTCTTAAATATAGTAATGGACCTATACCTGGTTCCGGAACCAAAATACGGATACGATATCAATAAAGTCAAACATTGGTAAAACTTTTATATTCATTAAGTTTTCAAACTTTAATTTTTCAACAAAACACGATAACTCGATCTAGGGACCTACGAATTTGATTCCAGGCATACGCCCAGGTCCCAAATCACGATACAGACCCAGCGGGACCGTCAAATCATGGATCCGGATCCGTTTGCTCAAAATGTTGACCGAAGTCAACTCAAATGGATTTTTAAGGCTAAATTTCATATTTTTATCAATTTTTTCAACATAATAGCTTTCCAGAAAATACTCGAACTGCCTACACAAATCAAGGTAGGCTAACATAAGGTATTGGAGGCTTCGAAACATAGAATCAGGTTCTTAATCTCTAGATGACCTATTGGGTCATCACATGCAAAAATTCAAATATGATAACCCTGAAGTCTATCTCCCAGTCAAACTTATGAACTCTTCATTCCTATGAATTGCCAACTTTTGGCAAATAGCACCAACACGTACTAAGAGCATCCAAATCCAATTTTGAACATACGCTTAAATTCAAAATCACCATATGAATTGGAACATTCAAAACACCGTTCCGAGATCCTCTACACAAAAGTTAAACCTCAGTCAACTCTTACAACTTAAGCTTCCAACAATGACACAGTATTCCAAATCACCCCCGCACCTTTCCTAAGCCAAATCAATTACCCATCAAGTCACAAAACTACAAACACATATACGGGAAGCATAAAATAGGGGAACAAGGCTCAAATACTACAAAATCCAATCGGGGTAGACTTCGATGAAAAATTAAACAGATAGGTAGAGCAAAATTGTAATGACTCGACCGGTCATTTTGAGCTTTAGCATGTCGTTCGGCAGTTTGAGGCCATGAGTAGCTTTATTTCAAGTATTATGACTTGTACGCGTGGTCAAAATTGAAATTTGGGAAGTTCGAAGTGGATTTGGAAAGAGAATTCTCATTTCGGAAGCTTTAAGTTGGAAGAATTGACTAAGGTTGGAATTTTGAGTAACAAACCTCGGAATTGGGATTTGAAGGTTCCAGCAGGTTCATATGATGACTTTAGACTTGGGTGTATGTACGGATCGGGTTTTGGGTGACCTGGGAGCGTTTAGGCACCTATTGTGAAAAGTTGGCATTTGGAAGGATTTCATAAATTTGGGGTGGAAGTGTATTTTAATGTTATTGATGTCCATTTGGAAGTACGAGTCTGGGAATAGCTCTGTATGGTGATTCTGATATTGGGAGCGCATCGAGAAGTAGAGTTGGAGGTCCGTAGGCCATTTTGGGGTCATTTGGCGAAGTTAGAAATTTGAAGGTTTTTGAGAAGTTTGACCGGAAGAGAAGTTTTTCATATCGGGGTCGGATTCCGATTTCGGAAGTTGGAGTAGGTCCGTAATAGCAAATGTGACTTGTTTGCAAAATTTGAGGTCAATCGGACGTGATATGATAGGTTTCGACATCGAATGTGGAAGTTTGAAGTTCTAAAGTTCATTAAGCTTGGAATGGGGTGTGATTCATGAATTTGACGTTGTTTGATGTGATTTGAGGCCCCAAGAATGTTCCTGTTATGTTTTTAGACTTGTGTGGGTATTTGGTTTGTAGCTCCGGGGGCTCGGGTGAGTTTCGGAGTAGCTTCAGAGTGTTTTGTGAAGAAGTTGGATTTGCTGGTTTTGGTGTGATCGCATTTGCGAGGTATTGGTCGCAAATGCGACCATCGTGTTTGCAAGGTAGTGTTCACATTTGCGAACCTGGGCTGCTGAGGGAAGGATCGCATTTGCGGAGAATTGATCACTTTTGCGATGCTGTCATCTTCACATTTGCGAAGATTTTGGTCGAAAATGCTACCATGACAGGGACAGCTTGGCTTCGCATTTACGATGCATTTGTCGCAAATGCGACCATCGCATTTCCGAGCCAGATGCTGGAGCCAAGGGCTTTTTATTTCGAGACTTAGCCCATTTTCCTCATTTCCCACTTGGACTTAGGCGATTTTTGAGAGCATTTTGAGAGGGGGTTCCATCATCATCAAGAGGTAAGTGACTTATTCTACTTTTGAGTTAAATACAAGGTTTATATATGGATTTAGACATGAAATTTTGTAGAAATTTGGGATTTTGAACAAAAACCTAGAAATTGGTATTTTTGGATTTTGACCACGAATTTGGGCATGGAATTGGAAATAAATTATATATTTGAGTTCGTGAGGTTATGAATAAAGTTTATCTTCAAAAAATTTTGGAATCCAGGCACGTGGGCCCGAGGGTGATTTTTATCGACATTTCGAGCGGAGTTTGAAATTGTTGTAAATAGGATTTTAATGAGTATTAGAGTATATATTTATGGAATTGCTCATTTATTGACTAGGTTTGAAGCCTTAGGCATTGATTTGAGTTGTTGGAAGGGCTTGGGAGCCGGTTATGAAATTTCGGAGCGAGGTACGTCTCTTTTCTAACCTGGTAAGAGGGAATTAATCCGATAGGCGAAATAATTCAATATGTGCTTCTATTTGTGGGGGCTACGTACGCACGAGGTGACGAGAGTCCGTGCGTAGCTACTATTATGCTTAAGTCTGGGTAGTCTAGGACCCAAATCATGCTATACTTGCGATGTTTGCAACCTTCTTGTTAATTTGATTGCTTAAATCACATTGAACTTGGTAAAGGAATTTTTAAAGGATAAAATTCAGTTTATTGACCGTTAAATGAGAATTGTTATTTCCTTTAATAATTTCCCCTTAATAAATTCTTGAGTTGGTTGTTTGAATGTGTTTATCTTTTCGTGGAGCGGGCTGAACGCCTCGACAGATTTAATAGATGCATCTATAGTTCGTGCCATTCGATCCTCGGCAGTGCACAATTTATATTTATATATTGGATCAGGTACGACCTCGACATCATTTGCGCATGATTGAATTGATTGCTTTGAAATTTATAATAAATAATATTGCCTCATTGGCCTGAGATAAATTGTTAGATGATGAGAAATAAATTTGGAGATTTCTTAATTATAAAAGAATTGCTTACTTATTTCATAAGATTGAGCTTACAACCGTTCTATATAACCCACGTTTAAATTATATCATTGGCATTTTATTTATAGCCCATAGTAAGTGTCAGAGCCGACCCTTCGTCACTACTTCTTCGAGGTTAGACTAGATACTTACTAGGTACGTGTTGTTTACGTACTCATACTACACTTGCTGCACATTTTATTGTGCAGGCATATATGTTTAGTGGCTTGTGGGCGCAGAGGCGCGGCTAAAGCGGGGACATAGGTGAGATGCATTCCATGTTATGATCCGCAGTCAGCAGAGTTTCCTTTAGAGTTATTTTTATCCTTCCTGTCTAATTGTATTCCAGACAGATGCTGTATTTTGTTTATCTTCCTAGCTGATGCTCATGAACTTGTGACACCGGATTTTGGGGTGATTACGAGTTGTTCAGTATTGAAATGGTTAAACCTTTATGATTTACTCTGTAAATTCAATCATTTACTATTCAAATTGAAGAAAATTATGATTTCAAAATACTAAAATGAGAACTTAATTAAGTATTTTGTCACGATCCAGTTCCCAAACCCGGTCGGGATGGCGCCTCTCGTGAAGACAAGGCCAGCCAGACCAATACGTCACACCTCTTTTAAGCAGTAAATCACCATTAAGCAATTATGAAACATGATTTAATAACAATAATTTGCGGACACAAAGATAATATTAGTAGAACCATCCCGACACAGCCCAAACCGGGGTGTCACAAGTCACGAGCATCTATTAAAGTATGAATACAACTACGAAGTCTGAAGTATACAAAATAGGACTGATAATCAAAAGGAAGAAATGCGGTGCTGCGAACGCTGGCAGTCACCTCGCTAAACTCCAATAACTAAGCCTCCGATCAGCTCAATCCCGCTACAGGGGAAAAACAAATACATGCATCTGCACGCGAGGTGCAGGGGGTAAAGTGAGTACTCCAACCCAGTAAGTAATAAGAGTAAATAAAGACTGAGCAGTAGGAAACATGAATCCACATTCACGTTAGGCTCAATAAACACAACAGGCTTTCAAATCATAATACGAGTCAACCTTCCTTTTTAAAATCCAACTTTTAGTAAAAATCATTTTGAAATACCTTCCAGCAGTTTCAGTAGGGGTTCAATACCCTTTTAAATATCGGCCCCTCGGGCAAAGCATAGTTCGTAAAAGCAGCCCCTCGGGCAAAACAGTAATCATAAACACTTCATAACTTGAAAATCTCGGTGGAAATAACCAAATGCCAAATCAGTGATTAATTTCTGAACATCTCATAAACTCCAGTTTAAATAAAGGTTGTTTTAAAACATTTGTTCAACTTTCCGACAGAGGCTCAATATAAATAAGAGTGAAAACAGTCGATAAATCAACATATTCGATAGAAACTCACTATAAAGGGAAGTGAAATCAGCAAGTTCATAAACAGGCCACTCAGGCAAACTTCACTCATATGCCTGTATATAATTATCGCCCCTCGGGCTAGCCTCTCTATCACTCGTGACTCAACTCTTACCAATCAGAACTCGTACTCAGCATTCACGCTCAATAGGTACCATATAGTAACCGCTGCAGCGTGCAGCCCGATCCATATATCGCTGCGGCGTGCAGCCCGATCCATATATCATTGCGGCGTGCAGCCCGATTCATCTATCGCTGCGGCGTGCAGCCCGATCCATCGGTGCGGCATGCAGCCCGATCCATATGGGTACCCGCGCTCACTGTGGGGGTGCAGACTCCTGAGGGGCTCCTACAGCCCAAGCGCAATATTGCTGCGGCGTGCAACCCGATCCATATAAGTATCGTTGCGGTGTGCAGCCCGATCCATATACATATACGTATATATATATATATATACATCGCTGTGGCGTGCAGCCCAATCCATAGATATATAATCCTCACAACTAGGCCCTCGGCCTCTCCCAGTCATTAACCTCACCCTCAGACTCTCAGTCTATCTCAATCATAAATCTCACAGTCAGACCCTCGGTCTATCTCAGTCATCATCTCACAATCACTCGGACCATCAGTAAAACAGGGAGCTCGGCCCAAAATTGTTTCCACATGTTTAAGAATATAACGATAAGCTAGATTTGAGTAATAAACGGGTAAAACATGACTGGGTATATGCTTCCAAACAAGTAGAATGAGAAAAGATAGTACAAATGCCCTAAGGGTCTCAACAAGTCGGCACAAGGCCCCAAACATGGCATACAGCCCAAAATATAATGACATCAAACAATTAACTATCAAATACGCATTAAAGTACTCGTTCGGGAAGGACTAGGTCAGAATCCCCAGCGATGCTCTATGCCACGCTCGTTATCTAGCGTGTAAGTCACCTCAAAGTAACACAACGAGGTGTAGCCCGGGGTTTCAAACCCTCAGAACAACATTTACAATCATTACTTACCTCAAGCCGGCCAAAATCCTAGCTCGCTATGCCCTTGCCTCGCAAATCGACCTCCTCGCGCGTAAACCACAACGAATACGTCACAATATGCTAAGGAGACAATATCCAATCGAAAACAATCGAAAAATATCAAGAATCTCGAAATTAGCAAAACCCGAGCCCCGAGCCCACTCCTCGAAACTCAGAAATTCTTACACCAACGGATTCCTTATCTCGCCTTGAGTTCATACATATCAAAAGTTCTCAAATCCGACCTCAAATGGCCCTCCAAATCTCAATTTAAAATTTTAAAATCCCAAGCCCTAGCTCTTCCCTTTTTAGCTAAATTTCCATGAATTTCTAGGCTAATTTCTCAATAAAATCACGTTTTTGGTTCATAGAACTTACCTCCAATCACTTCTCCTCGAATCCCTCTTCAATTTCCCTCAAAGAGCTCTCCAATTACTCAACTATGGAGGAAAAATGGCTAAAACTCGCGGATGAAATGTTTATAACCTTCTGCCCAGTTTTCTGACTTCCTTCTATGCAATTGCGGCCCCTAGGCTCGCGATCGCGTAAGGGGAAATATCCCAGAAACCTCAAAAATGAACTATGCGAACGCGTACCAATGCACCGCGAACGCGATGCTTCAACTCCCACAACTACGCGAACGCGTCCCACTCCATGCGAACGCGAAGAACAATCTTACCTGGACTCCAAGGCCTTCCACGCGAACGCGAACTACCACCTGCGAACGCAAAGCACCTGCAGCTCACACTCCGCGAACGCGGAGCACCAAATGCGAATAGGAAGACAAATCTCAGGCCAACCCAATTTCCTTCTATGCGATCGCGAGGGACATCCCNATTACGCTTCGGCCGTGCGACGCCCGACTACCATATACATACATATATATATATATATATACATTGTTGCGGCGTGCAGCCCGATCTATAGATATATAATCCTCACAACTAGGCCCTCGGCCTCTCTCAGTCATTAACCTCACCATCAGACTCTCAGTCTATCTCAATCATAAATCTCACAGTCAGACCCTCGGTCTATCTCAGTCATCATCTCACGATCACACGGACCATCAGTAAAACAGGGAGCGCAGCCCAAAACAGTTTCCACATGTTTAAGAATATAGCGATAAAGCCAGATTTGAGTAATAAACAGGTAAAACATGACTGAGTATATGCTTCCAAACAAGTAGAATGAGAAAAGATAGTACAAATGCCCCTAAGGGTCTTAACAAGTCGGCACAAGGCCCCAAATATGGTATACAACCCAAGATATAATGGTATCAAACAATTAACTATCAAGTGCGCATTAAAATAATCGTTCGGGATGGACTAGGTCACAATCCCCAGCGGTGCTCTACCCCACGCTCGTCATCTAGCGTGTAAGTCACCTCAAAGTAACACAACGATGCGTAATCCGGGGTTTCAAACCCTCAGGACAGTATTTACAATCATTACTTACCTCAAGCCGGCCAAACCCTAGCTCGCTATGCCCTTGCCTCGCAAATCGACCTCCTCGCGCGTCGAATCTGATCAAAACCACAACGAATACGTTACAATAGGCTAAGGGAACATAACCCAATCGAAAAGACTCGAAAAATATCAAAATTCACGAAATTTGCAAAACCCGAGCCCCGGGCCCACTTCTCGAAAATCAGAAAATTTAACATCATCGGATTCCTTATCTCGCCACGAGTCTATACACACCAAAAACTCTCAATTCGGACCACAAATGGCCCCTCAAATTTCAATTTTAAATCTTAAAATCCCAAGCCCTAGTTTCATTCAATTTAGCCAAATTCTCAAGAATTTCAAGGATAATTCCACAATATAATCGTGTTTTTAACTCATAAAACTTACCTCCAGTCAATCTCCTTCGAATCCCCCTTCAAATGCTCCCAAGTAGCTCCCACAATGCTCAAAAATGGTGAAAAATTAACTTAGCCTCGCTGAACAAAAATGATTTAAAAGAACCCTTCTGCTCAGACCTTTTCCGCTTCCGCGGTTAAACAACCGCTTCCGCGACACCGCTTCTACGGCAAAAGTTCCGCTTCTGCGGAAGGCCCCCAGGAACCGCTTCTGCGACTCAAATTCTGCACTAGCGGTACCGCTTCTGCGGTCAACCTCCCGCTTCTCGGAAGTCCACTTAAAGTCCAAATCTCGCTTCTGCGGCCTCCCTTTCGCAAATGCGACCTCGCTTTTGCGGTCCAAATCCCGTAGAAGCGGAAATACGAGAAGCAGCACACTTTTTCCCTTTATACAAGTTCAAAACTTCCCGTTAACCATCCGAAATCACCCCGAGGCCCCCCGCGACCTCATCCAAAAGCACCAACACCTCCCATAACATCATCCGAACTTGTTCCAATCATTAAAACACCTCAAATAACACCAAACCCCTCAAATTACATCGAGTTCAAGTCTAAGTTCTTCAAAAACTTCCAAAACCCAACCAAAACACCTCTGAATGACCTGAAATTTTACACACACATCCCAAATCACTTAACGAAGCTACAGCAACTCTCGGAACTCCATTCCGACCCTCGGATCAAAATCTCACCTATCAACCGGAATTCGCCAAAATACTAACTTCGCCAATTCAAGCCTAATTCTACACCGGACCTCCAAAACCAATTCCGATCACGCTCCTAAGTCACAAATCACCTAACGAAGCTAACCAAATCATAAAAACTCCGATCCGAGCTCATATACAAATAAGTTAACCCTTGGTCAAACCTTTCAAATTCGAAGCTTTCAACTGAGACTGTTCCTTCAAATTTCATCCCGATTCTCCTGAAAACCAAAACCAACGATCTACATCAGTCATAATACATTACCCGGGGCAAGTCATGCCCGGGAACTGGCGATCAAAGTGAAAAAGCTCAAAACGACCGATCGGGTCGTTACATAAAAATACCCTAACTATTTAAGGGCCAACACATTAAGTTTAAGGGCTACGTAAGAAAGAAAGAAAATTCCAGATGCCTGCGGCTTTGGGACAAGGTGATTTTAATCTCCTATTCTGCTGCAAAGAAATTTAGATTCATTTCCCAGTGGAGAGCATATGCATGCATATAATTTTATGCATTATTAAATTTACAATGTTATTCTAGTTATGTAGATATGGGGTGCCGAAGATGGTGGTGCACAATGACTACGGATAAAAACTCCTTGAAGCTAAAAAGCAAAAACAACTTGCTTCTCTACAACCTTCAAGATGAGGGAGAAATAAAAATTAACTTATAGTGGATAAACTTGGTCAGTGATGATAGGCTATAATTGTATATTTTAGTCGCTTATTACACTCGAATTTACTGCACTTTAATTGAGTTTGCGCTTTAATCGCTAGTGTTTTGCACTAATTGTGTGTTTTATGACTTGTAGGTGTGATTCCGAGCTATATAGATGTTATGGAATGAATTTAAGTGATTTGAAGCTTTGAAGTCTGAGTAAAAGCTCAAGGAATTAAGCCGGGATCGTGTTCGGAGGTCAAATTTGATAATTAAGTACGAACGAAGACTTGAGGAGGCATATTGCGCACTGTCTAGTAAAATAGACATAACATTTTGCTCAGAACTCCATTTGGGCTCCACAATATATAGTTGGAAAGCTAACTCAAAGGGCTACAACTTTCATGTTTTACGTTTTTCCAAATTCCAAACGGAACAGGATGAAAAACCGCGGTTTTGCCGCGACCGCGGCAGAACCGCGGTAGAAGATGGTCGCGAACAACTGAAGAATCACAGGGAATGTTTGGCCGCGGTTCCACCGCGACCGCGGCAAAACCGCGGCAGGAAGCGAAAATTTCAGGGACTAAAGTGCAAAACATGGGATTTTAAGTCCTAAACCCTATATTAAACAAAGGAGGCCGGCCAAGAACAAGAGGAGGACATATTTTGGACACAAATTAGACCTAAGGAGGCGGAGAGACACTACTTTAGGGTTAGACAACACCCTTGGAGGCAAGAACACATTGGGAGCAAGGCGGGGAATTCTTCTACGAGTTTTTTCCTTCCTCTTCCTATTTTTTTCATTGTTGGTTATGACTTTTAGTATTGTAGTTTTACATACTATTATGAATAGCTAATTTGTTATCTAGAGTTTTGATAGAACCTTTTGTAGGATAAATTCTTGTTATGTTTTTATATAATTGAGCCATAGCTTTTCTCTATTTGTTCAACTACGTTTATATTCTGGTTGATTGAAGAGCTCTAAATTAGCTGTGCCTATTTAGTATGCATAACTCGGAAGAGAGTGCATATTTAGGTAGTTGTTGAACAACACCACTCCCAGAGTATATGAGGGATCAATAACCGAGGGTTTAAAGGTGGGATTAGGGATAACAAAGCCTTGGGTGCGATCTGAAGTGAGCTGTATTAAAAGCCAGCTAGCGTAGCTCGGGAGAGTGCGTCTAGTAAATTGTCGTAATTACTCGGGAGAGATTTACGGCAATAAGAGTGCTCACGATCGGTAGAGAATACTTAGGCGAAATTATAGAAGACATAGCGGGAAGGATTCCGACAATAGGGGAAATCATAACTCTAGACCTCCTTAATCTTTTCTATAACCCTCAGTATCGTTAGTTGTTAATTTACTATTTTAATTTGTTAGTTAATTAGTTAAACAGAAGAATCTTAATATCTATAAGTTAGGATTTGTTCAAGCTTGTCTTTTTGGTGATAGTGAACAGCTGTAGCTAAATCTTAGTTCTCTGTGGGATTCGACTCCGGACTTGTAAACCGGATTATATTTGCAGCGACCGCTTAGTCCTTTTTATAAGGCATAGTTGGGCGTGATCAGTCAGCAAACTCAAAATCCTGCTCTTGCTCTTATTCTTCCTGTTGATAAATCTCTCTGCTTTGTAAGATTTCATAACCAAGAAAAATTGCTGAAAAGTGTATGTTAATTTCAAGGTATTGTTGCATTTGCACATTTAAAAAGGAAACTGTGCTACTTCTATCTCATTGTACTTTTCTTGTTGAAGGTACCCTTACATGAGGCAAACGTGAGATGATTTACGCATATATAACAGACAGTCGAAAGTTGAATTCTCGGATTAGCTGTGTCTATGATCTATGAATTAGAAGAGCAGATTTTGATTTCTGGTGTTATCTTATTTTTAATATGTGGAATGCCTGTACTACCTGCAAAGCGGTTCCATGGTGTTCTCCAGTGTAAACTGTAGTATTTATTGTGCATACTTTTGCAGCAGCATATCCTCTAATGTGTATAGCGTGTTGTTATATCTACAACAAATATGTAATTTTGAAGGTTCTCTCCTCATTTGAGGGTTGGAATTAGTACTTGGTTGATATTTGGCAACTTAAATCTCATTTGACACCTTTTTGAAAATGATACTGATGTAGTGATCTTTTATTGAGCAATTGTTAAGAATACATATCCATGATCGTGAATGTCCTTATCTGATTCCAATAAAGAAATTTTTATATTCTTCATCATGGAAATTAATCAATTAACTTTTTGGTATAACCAAAGCAAATAAGGAATTAAAGAACAATAATAAAGATGGTATTAAGCTTTATAAAAAAAAAAGATTCCGAGAAAATTGGAGTATGTACTTCTTACTTCTAATGAGAATTGCACTTTGGAGTGCACTGTATTCTATCCTGTTGAGTGTCACTGTAGAAATTAATTAAGAAGTGTCAAAATTCTTTCTTAACCTTCAAATTGCATAATATCCTTCAATCCTCGGGCAAACCGACACTGCGTAAGTTAATTAGTATTATATGAAAACTACAGTTTCTATGAAAATATTACATCAGTTTATCGTCCCAAAAGTTGTATTACTTTAAACTTTCCATTTTATTTATAGTGACTACTTGAAGAAGAAACTTGGTAGTGCCACAGTGATTTCACATTAGCATCATAGATTTCCAGCTTATGATGAATCAACAGACTGCAGACATGGTTTATAGCCAATGGCGCCTTGCTCCCACCTGGAAAAGAAAGGCATGTTAGCTAGAAAACAAAAGCATATACTCTAGCTATACATTTTTGCATAGTGCTGCTTTATCACAAATTCACAATTTTGTATAGCATCTTTAGAGTATTGAATGATCATCTAGGATTTAGAATTCTAATGGGGTTTTTCGATTTGAAATTTTCTGGACAAATTTGATAGTTTTATGCAAGGAGGGACGGTGAATAGGGAGGATCAGAGAGAAAGAGAGCTGAACCAGAGGAGAGTTGCATTACTATGAGAGAGACCAAATAGTGTTCTTTTGTATAAAGTAGTACACGTGGTCTCTTTCCAAAATTACCGCACACGTGTAATAGAGAAAAGATATAGTACAATGCAATAACTAATGAAATGGGTCCAAGTCTACAGTACAAGTAATACAACCTTTTGTACAATTGATTATCGCTGTGTTCGTACACCCCTTGAATTTGAATTTGTGTGAGACTGAGAAAAAAGTACGAAAAAATTTATCACACTAAATCAAGAAATGCATAGCATGTGTGTTACAAAAAATATACTCCTATCCTTTAATTATAATTTGCATTTTTACCCAAAATTTATCACTCAATTATGATAAATCAACATGGTTTAATAATTTTTTGGAACACTGAAAATGAATAAAATAATTTAAAAAATTCATCAATTACATGGCTTAAATATGTTAGAAGAAGAAACTATATATCATTAATCGCACCTTTCTAGATTAATAAATCTCCTTCATATTTGTGCCCTTCGTTTGACAAGAGATCGGCACATTTTTTTGTTTCCCTCCAGAAATGCTTAATTGCAGTATTGATAGCTTCTAACAAATATTTGTAATAATAATAGCTCTAAGGGGATATATTGGGGAGATATTGGTCTGACTAAGTAATTTTTCCTTAAATTTTATATGGTAATGGACGGTTTGGTTTACGGTTTAATTACGTGGATATTGTAGTAAAGTGGTTATTTAATTTATGCAAGGGATAAAATGTATGAATTGTTACGTGGTTAATATATTTAGTGAATTGTTATATAGTGAATAATAATGCATGAGTTATTATCAGGGGCGGATCTAGAGTTTGACTTACAGTTTTACCGGACCAGTCGCCCTAGGCGGCACCCAAGCAGTTTGTGTTTTTGTCTTATATTTTGGACAGGGCGGGAGAGACAATTTTATCCAGGCTTAAGCACACAGGTTCTGGAGGCAGCATCATTCAGCGGATTGGGAAGCGCGCTCGGACATCTCCGACTATAATCCAGGTTCTATCTTTCTTGAATTGTATTTGCGCATCTCTTTACTATTGCCTTGCTGGCAATTTTTGTTTGTGTACACATCTGTTAGTTTTGGTTGCCTTGCCGGTAACCCGTAGTTGGATTGACTGCTTTCGGTAGACAACACTTGCTTGTTTTTTTGCCTTTGCAACTAGTGTTTTAAGCTTCAGGTTTTGTCTATCCCTTTTAATTCTCTATCTGCATAGTGATAGTGTCTTAGACGTGGTAGATTCATTATTCTAGTGCCTGCTTGCATTACTATTCTTGTAGTAGCACCTTTGAGTTTTTTTAGCTCTTTGATCCTAGCTTGTATTCCTTTGTTCCCGCTATTTGTTCTTAGTGGTAGTGGTTACCTAATACATCTGGCATATAGTGGCAGTATGGAACGATGTAAGTTAAGGTCATGTCCTCGGGTGGGGCTGGGGGTGGGGTCGAGGGGTGGGAATGGGGACAAGAGAGCCTTTAGGCTGAGAGTTGAGTCCTGGAACATTGGGATGTTATGGGGAAGTCTATAGAGTTAGGTAAGATTCTTCAAAAGAGGAAGATCAACATAGCGTGTGTCTAGGAGACTAGATGGAAGGGTACTAGGACGGGATGTAGGCGAGTTTAAACTGTTGTACTCAGGAAGCATTGGGGTAAGAATGGGTTAGGTATTTTAGTTGACAGGGACCTCAAGGAGCCCGTGGTCGAGATTAGGAGGGTAAACGATACGTTGATGAGTATTAAGCTTGTAGTTGGAGGGCTTACTGTAAAAGTGATTAGTGCATACGCTCCTCAGGTAAGGTTTGGACTAGGTGGTCAAGAAGCAATTCTAGGAGGATTTGGATGAGGTGGTGTGTAGTATCCTGCACACCGAGAAGTTATTCAATAGCGGAGATTTCAATGGCCATATCGGGGCTAGTTCTAAGGGCTATGATGATGTGCACGATGACTTCAGTGGGGATAGGAATGAGGGAGGCACTTCACTGTTGGATTTACTAGAGCTTTTGATTTGGTTATAGCTAACTCGAGTTTTCCGAAGAAGAAGGAGAACCTGGTCACATTCTGGAATTCGATGGACAAGACTCAGATTGATTCCCTTCTCTACAGGAAATACGATAAAGGTCTATACATTGATTGCAAGGTTATAAGCATGCACTATCAACCAAACTAAACATAGAATAAATTTACTAAATTGCAAATTAAAGTAAAAAATCACCTGCATATCTAAGAGTAAGTTCCACATATGATTATCAATAGGACAGATCAGTTAAGTTCTAGAATATGTAAGTTCCTTGCTTCCCAACACAAAAAAAAGATTATATTTTCATACCAGGAAGCTCTCGGACCATTTTTTAACAACGAAACCCAAAAACATGAAGGACTTATGTTATTGCTAAACCAAGCGAGATTCTTCTAGTTTCATTCATTGTTAAGTTAAGAAAATATCCCAAACAGTAGGATAGAAACTCTTTTATTCACAAGTAGCCAAGAATTTAAACCATAATGATCCACCTGCCAAGAGCTTTTTGAGAAGCTAAAACAATGGATAAAAAGAAACAACATTCTAGAGACATATTTATTTAAAGGCGAAACTGTAATGACCCGGCCAGTCGTTTTTGGAATTTACGCCCCGATCCCCTATTAACTGCTTTTTTCAAGTTTATTTCTGCTATTTTGATTTGCCGGGATGTTCGGTTTTGAGTTTCGGAGAGTTTTGGGACACTTAGTCCCTAAATGAGAGCTTAAGTGTTGGAAAGTAGTCCGTAGTCGGAACAGTGTGAAGACGACCTCGGAATGGAAATCTGATGATTCCGTTAGCTCCGTTAGGTGATTTCGGGTTTAGGGGCGTGGTCGGATTGTGTTTTGGAGGTCCGTAGCGAATTTAGGCTTGAAATGCCAAAGGTTGAATTTTTAAAGCTTCCGGTTCAATAGTGAGATTTGATCCGAGGGTCGGAATGGAATTCCGAGAGTTGCAATAGTTCTGTTATGTCATTTGTGATGTGCGTGCAAAATTTCAGGTCATTCGGAAGTGGTTTGGTTAGGTTTTTGATCGAAAGCGTATTTTGAGGAAATTTGGAGTTCTTAGGCTTAAATCCGTGATTAATTCGAGGTTCCGATGTTGTTTTAGATGGTTTAAGGATTGGTACAAGTTTGAATGAGGTATTAAGTGTTATTGGTGCTTTTGGTTGAGGTCCCGGGGGCCTCAGGATGATTTCGGATGGTTGACGGAAAGATTTTGAAGTTAAGAGATTGCAGATTTTTGCTGCTTCTGATGTTTTCGCAACTGCGGTTTGGGGACCGCAGATGCGGCGCCGCAGATGCGGATTTTGGGTGTCCCTTCAGGTTCCGCAGATGCAAAAGTTTAACCGCAGAAACGGTTTCGCATCTGCGAAAGAAGAACCGCAGATGCGGCTCCTGGGCTCTTTAATGAAAGTCGCATATGCGACATTTTAGTCCGTAAAAGCGGGACCGCAATGCGGTTCCTTGATCGCAGATGCGGAATTAGCTGGGCAGAAATCTGAAATTTCGAGGGTTTGGTTTCAAAAGTTGGAAAATCGAATTGGAGCTCGGGAGAGGGCTATTTTGAGAGGGATTTGAAGAGGAGATCTCTGGGTAACGATTCTTTAACCCTTTCTAGTTATATTCCATTAATCTTTAGTTAATTTCATCATTTCATTTTGGAATTTTGGTGGAAATTGGGGGAAAAGTTCTTAGACCTTTAATTGAGGATTTGAGGGGCCATTTGGACTCCGATTTCTGTGTTCTTGTTATGTATAGACTCGTGAGAGTACGAGGTTTCTGAAAATATAAATTTCACCCAATTCCGAGACGTTGTCCTGAGGAGCGTTTTGGTCATTTTACATAATTTCGCGTATTAGCTTTGAATTAAATCGTAGAATCAGTTGCTTGAGATGTCATTTACAATATGCAATTGAATTGAATAGATTTGGGCCATTTGGAGTTGGATACTCGTTGCGAAAGCGTGGTTTCTAGTTGATTTTGGAGCCGGCTCGAGGTAAGTGGCTTGTCTAACCTTGTGTGGGGGACTTTTCCCCTTAGGATATGATAAGTAATTGAATGCCTTGTACGTGAGGTGACGAGCGCGTACTTGAGCTAATTGTTGGAAATCCGGTTTTACTTCAAGTATTTAAACTGAGTTCTTTTCTTACTTGTTTTATTCTACTTGCAAACATAGCCTGTGTTAGTTTAGAAGAGCATGCTTAGTTGAATTAATTGCCTATTTACTTAAGCTGCCTTAATTGCATTACGTGAAGCATGTTAGGCTAGAATTTACTGTACGGATTTAGTATTTATTTTGATATCCTTGAGCTGCTGCTGTGTGTTTTTAAATTGGGACTACGGGACGGCATCCCGAGAGATCCCCTATGTGTAATTATGATCTGGTTTGAGGTGCGGGTTACCAAGAGATCACTGGCACGTGTATTGAGGATACCAAGAGATCCTCGGGATACCAAGAGATCCCTAGTGTGTATATTGAGGATACCAAGAGATCCTGATTATTTATCTTGTTGTGAAGGGTATTACCTTGTAGTTTGCCTTATTCTCTGTTTTCGTTATTGCACTCTTATTATACTGTGTAGATCCTTATTTTTGACTCTCAGTTTTACTGCTTATTGCCCTATCATTTCATTATGTATATATTCATCTCAGTAGGGCCCTGACCTTCCTCGTCACTACCCAACCGAGGTTAGGCTTGGTACTTACTGAGTACCGCTGTGGTGTACTCATGCCCTTTCTGCGCATGTTTTTCATGTGCAGATCCAGGTACTGCTGCATAGGCTTACCATCCTTGAGGCAGGGAGAGCTTTGGAGACTTCGAGGTACATCTGCCGCATCCGCAGACCGAAGAGTCTCCATCTTTACTCTATCCTGTAGTATTAGCCCTTCTATCATACTGTTGATGTAGATATTCCGGAGTTAGAGCATTTACTATATTTCTCTCAGCTTGTGTTCCCGTGAGTTTTCGGGTTTTGGGATAGTATTGTAGGAGTTTGAGATATTGTGTTGTATGTGCCGAGGGGCATTTTACATTTCGTTAAATCTTGGTTTTAAGTTATAATTTCCGCAAGGTTTCGATTGTCTTTCTGCACTTGTTAGGCTTACCTAATCGTAGGGACTAGGTGCCGTCACGACAGTTCACGGAGGGCGAACTGGGGTCATGACAGAAACTGGCCTGGCAAAACATGAATTTCTATTGCACCAAGAAACGCTAATGTTGCCGTTTTCCAAGTTTCATAAGTTGTTGGTGTACTGAGAACAAGGTAGAAGGAAATTTACACACTTTTGCATAGTCAAGTTTCTTGAAGAATTTTGAAGTTTATCGCAGATAAGTCAACAGTATCAAGGAACTGAAACATCTCTATATTTATATAGACATCTTAATATAGCTAATGTTATATCGAATATAACTTATATACTATACACTTAGTATATAATATATATAATATAATATACTATATATACATTAATAATGCACTAAGTAGAAGTGTATTAGTTGTAATTAGCAAGTGTATTAGTTGTAATAAGCTTATTGATTGATAGTTACACTAAGTATACGTCACGACCCGGATTTTCCTCCCTCGGGAGTCGTGATGGCGCCTACTAATGAGAGCTAGGCAAGCCAAATTTAATTACTTGACCATTAATAATCTAATCCATTTTAACAATTTACGACAATAATACAAAGCAATGAAATTCAATAATAGGCGGAAGTCTTAACATTTTATAAAAACTGAATATAATGCGGAAAATTCAACAAAATCCTCTACCCAAGACTGGTGTCACTGTACTCACGAACTGCTAAGAATACTACATACAACGTCTGAAAGAGAACATAAGCTGTTTGTCTCGAATACAATGAGATAACAGATAAAAATAAAGGATAGAGAGACGCCGGGCCTGCGGACGCCTGCAAGGCTACCTCGGGTCTCGCTGAAATGAAGCCTGCTCCCGCACTACTGCCGTTGCTCGAAACTTGGATCTATGCAAAATAGCACAGAGTGTAGTATCAGCACAACCGACCCAATGTGCTGGTAAGTGTCTAGCCTAACCCCGGCGAAGTAGTGACGAGGCTAGACTGGACTACCACATAAACCTGTGCAATTATATATATATAGCAGAATTGAAATACAAGACAAGTAAAACAATATGGGAGGGGAAGCATGCTGTGGGGAGGTAACAGTTTCAAGTATAAATTGACTAATACAAAGGAAAGGCACAACACATACAACAATAAGGATCGGAGATCAACAAGTGCATGGCATCACCCTTCGTGTTTTTACTCTCATCCTCACCAAGCAATAATATAAACAAACATGCACGACATCATCCTTCGTGCTTTTACTCTCATCCTCACCAAGCAATAATATAAACAAACATGCACGGCATCACCCTTCGTGCTTTTACTCTCATTCCTCACATATAATCAATAGAATAGGCACGGAATGACACATCGTGCGGCACGGTCACCCTTCGTGCTTTACTCTCTTTTCCTCACAATAAGCAAACAATGCACGGCATCACCCTTCGTGCTTTACACTCTTTCCTCACGAGAAACAAACAATGCACGGCATCACCCTTCGTGCTTTAACACTCTTCCTCACCCAATCAACAATCACAAACAAGGGCAAGGGAATAATAAAACAATAATGAACATCCCGACAAGGGTACACAAACAAACAATTAAAAACCCGGCAAGGGTCAATAACCAACAACGTCCCGGCAAGGGAATAAATCATTAACTCTTCACTTATTTTCACTTTCATTTCATAGTTCACATTATCGCTTGAGCCAATGCTCCAAAGAGTTACTTATCGCATATACCTTCACAATTTGTATTTCAACCCGAGCCAATGCTCCACGAAGTTCAAAGATCACAACTTCTTTCACAAGATCTTTACAACATATAGAAGTCATCAATTAAGCATGGAAGGTATAACAACAACTAAACTATTCGCAAAATAAGGACTCACGGTCATGCTAGACTCCAATGTATAGATACTCGTCACCATGCCTATACATCGTACTCGACAATTAACAAGTTACAATTAAGACTCAACTCCTATTCCCTCAAGCTAAGGTTAAACCAAACACTTACCTCGATGCCTTAAACTCAACTCAAGCCTCCACTATGGCTTTACCTCGTGATTCCACCTCCAATCCGCTCGAATCTAGCCACAAATTACTTAATTTCTTTAATAAACGCTAAATGAATCAATTTGAATGCATAAAAATGAATTTCCCAAAGTTTTCCCCAAAAATTCCAAAATTGCCCGCGGGCCCACGTGGTCAAAACCCGAGGTTCGAACCAAAACCCGGTTACCCATTCCCCCACGAACTCAAATATGCAATTTGTTTTAAATTCGGACCTCAAATTGAGGTCCAAATCCCTAATTTTTAGAAAACCTAGGTTCTACCCAAAACCCCCAATTTCACCCATGAAAATCATTGATTTTAAGTTGAAAACATGTTAAATGATGTTAAAGATTGAAAGAAACGAGTAAAAACCAACTTACAAATGATTTGGAAGAAGTCTTGTTCTTGGAAAATCGCCCAAAGAGTTTTGTGTTTTGAAAGAATGTTAAAATGACTCAAAAATTCAGCTAAGTGTAAAATATGCAGGTTGCAGATGTGGGAAATGCGAACTTGGGTTCGCATTTGCGAACCCAGCAGAATTCCCCCAGATTTCGCATTTGCGAACTATATCTCGCATTTGCGACCTTAAGTGGAAAAAGGGAAGGTTCGCATTTGCGACCTGCTCGACTTCGCATTTGCGGACCATTTGGTCGCATTTGCGACCCCAGCTGCTGACTCCCTCTTCTCGCATTTGCGATGCCAGGCTCGCATTTGCGATGCCAGGCTCGCATTTGCGAGTTGGCATTTGCGAGACCTGCTTCGCAAATGCGAAAGTTGCAGAACTGAAAACACCAGATTTTTCAAAAATGCAAAAATACAATCCGACACCTATCCAAAACTCACCCGAGCCCTCGGGGCTCCAAACCAAATATGCACACAACCTCAAAAACATCCTATGGAGTTATCCGTGCAATCAAATCGCCAAAATAACATCATAAACAATGAATCAAACCTCAAAATCACTAGTTTTTCTTCAAACTTCAAAAACTTTTAAATTTAGAGTTTTAAGTCCGAAACACGTCAAACGACGTCCGATTTCAACCAAACTTTACAGAAAGCGCTTAAACCATATATAAGACTTGTACCGGGCGCCGGAACCAAAATATGAGCCCGATACCATAGTCTTTTAATCAAATTTTATTTTCATTTTCCTTAATCATTTCTAGAAAACAATTTCACACAAAAACTCATTTCTTGGGCTTGGGACCTCAGAATTTGATTCCGGGCATACGCCCAAGTCCCATATTTTCCTACGGACCCTCCGGGACCTTCAAATCACGGGTCCGGGTCCGTTTACCCAAAATATTGACCGAAGTCAAATTTTTTCAATTTAATATCGAAATTTAGCATTTTTCTCACAGAATTCATATTTAAGCTTTCTGGCTACGCGCCCGGACTGCGCACGCATATCGAGGCAATCTCAAATGAGGTTTTCAAGGCCTCAGAAGCACAAAATGAGTAAGGAAATAAGTGATGAGTCTTTGGATCGTCACAGTATAGTATTAACGATATATCCTTAAGTAATTTAATGATTCTTTAGCTTACATTGATAATAACACTAAGTAGAAGTGTAAGTATCCTTGAAAAATGTTAATGATTGATTAGTTTATGAATTGATAATAACCTAAGTAGAACTGCATTAGTAGTATCCTTAAGTAATGTTAGGCTCGATTATACGATAAATTTATAATTATATTACGTAGAAATGTATTAATGACAATTAGCTTATAAATTGATAATTATACTAAGTATAAGCAGATTGGCTGATGATTTATTTTAAATTGATAATCACACTACCTAGATGCGTATTTCATAGAAATATCCTTAAGATTAATTTGCAGTTTATAATAATTATTGATAATTACACTAAGTGAAATTGTATTTGACAACTTTAATGTCAGAACATATTTCAACATTAATATGGCAATTGAATTTCTTAAGTAAAAAAGGATTGTAAGGAACAACCCAAGAATTATCAATATTCTGTCCTCTAACATCTACAGGTGTCTCTATTTGTCGTCTTTTGTATATAGAATATGAATTTTTTCCTTTCGTTGTATGCTTTGCAAGTTCTTTAGGGTATTTAAACTTACAATGATTTTTTTTGGAAGGATTTAAATAGCCACAAGGTCCATGAATCATATGTTTAGTCACAAGTGAATATAAAGAGGAATCTAAATTGCGATCAGGTAATTTAGCACAGACAAATTTATCATAAGCCTCTGGTGTTAATAGTTTATATCTATCTGCAAGTATAATAAGGAAATGAGCATGTGGAAGTCCACGTTTTTGAAATTCTATGGTGTACATAAAAGCTGCAACCTTTCCAATTTTTTTTTAATATATCCGTTTTAAGTTCCTCTACTTTTGCTCTAAATACTTGGCTGATTAGATCAGGCCTATTTTGAACTTCTTCAAATGTTAATAAATATTTTTTAATTTCAGGCCAAGAAGGATTGCATGTCATTGTCAAGAATATGTCGGGTTTTCCATAACGTTGTACCAAAGCAATAGCATCCATATATCGTCAACGCATATCTCTTGGGCCTCCGATAAAACTAACAGGAAGAATATTTTTTTTTCAAATATTTGAGGCATCTCTTTCTCCTTGTCTTAACAAATCAAGAATCTCTTGTAGTACTGCAGTTCTGAATAAATCTTGGTTAAAGGAAAAGAAATTTAGTCTTTGAGTCTCAAGTTTTATGTATTGGTCAACAATGTATTGTTGAAATACCCTTCTAGAATGTAAAATTTTATTTGGTTCGTTCACTCTTATTTGAATAATGTAACAATAATATTCACGGCAAGAAATCTCTTTTCCTTTTGCCTTTTGATAAAACTTCAGATTCCATATCAAGCAGCCCATCGATTGAAGTCATGTTCAATATACTTGGCAGTTGTTCACATTCGCAGTAAATTTGGTGATTGGAATGACTATATGTTTTCTTAATTTTTTTAATACTACAATGCAATCCATTTTGACCACATGTGAATAACCATGATATTGTAATGGGTCATATGTCACGACCCCAATCCCGGTACCAGGTCGTGATGGCGCCTCTCGTGAAGACAAGGCCAGCCAACTAACCCAAATCCTTTCACTTACAATTATTAAACATAAATGAATAGAAGATACAACTTAATGGCATTAGAAACTATTAATTACTACCCGACCGGGGTGTCACAAGTCACGAGCATCTAAAGGAACCTGATTTAACTACAGGGCTAATATTATACAAAAATGAATTTTTGGAAAAACAAAAGACAACATCCGGTGCCGCGAACGCTGGCGGTCACCTTGCTTAGCTACAATAACAATACCTTCAATCCGCTAATAACCCGCTACCGGGTGAACGATACCTGCAACTGCACGCGAGGTGCAGGGAGTAAAGTGAGTACTTCCAACTCAGTGGTAATAAGAGTAAATAATAACTGAGAGGCAAGAAATCACGTAAGAGCACTCCATCACGCTATATAGGACAGTACAACTCTCTCAGAAAAATAATGAAACCGTGAAAATCCTTTAGAAAATATCTGACTCAGTTTAAAACCTCTTTTGAAAACATATTTTTCCAACAATCGAGCAAATGAATGCGTAATCAGATAGTGCAAGTCCGCACATAAGTCAGCCCCTCGGGCACAGCACTCCACAAACAATTAACACCAGGGCGTCTGGTAAGCAGTACAAGAAGTAGCATGGATGCCAATGATATGAGAGTGCTGAATGTCATGACACGTAGTACAAACAGGAACCAATGCATGAATGCAATGCAATGCATATGACCGCTGCGGCGTGCAGTCCGATCCATCTGGGTACCCGCGCTCACTGTGGGGGTTCAGACTCCGGAGGGGCTCCTACAGCCCAAGCGCAATAACATCATAGCATCGCTGCAGCGTGCAGCCCGATCCATCCTCAGTCCAGATCATGCAAATGAGCCACTCGGGCAATGTCAGGTAATAGTTTTTAACTCAAAACATCACAAAAATACAATTTAAGTCTTTAAACTTTAGCAATATGACTACACATTTCAAAACAGGGTTTAACTCAGGACTGAAATCATTTAATATGCTAAGTGTCATGAAAACAGTGATAATAATCCCTAAAGGATTTAAATAATTGGCACGAAGCCCAAATATAGCAATCAACCCAAATAATGATAGCATCAAGTAGTTTCAGTCAATTACGCAATAAAACCAACAACCGGGACGGACTAAGTCACAATCCCCAACGGTGCTCTACCCCACGCTCATACCTGGCGTGCAAGTCACCACAATACAGCACTATGATGTGCAAATCCGGGGTTTCAAACCCTCAGGATATCATTTACAAGTATTACTCACTTCGAACCGGTGAAATCTCTAGCCCGCGACGCCTTTGCCCCTCCAATCGGCCTCCACGTGCGTGGAATCTAACCAAAATCAGAGCGAATACATTACAATATGCCAAGGGAACAATACCCAATCGAAAACAACCAAGGAATAGCAGAAATCTCGAAACTAGCAAAACCCGAGCCCCGGGCCCGCTTCTCAAAAAATTACGAAATTCACATCGCCGGATTCCTCGTCTCGCCACGAGTCCATACATATAAAGTTCACCAAAATCGGAGTTCGTTTGACCCTCCAAATTCTATTTTTTACATCAAAATTCTCAAACCCTAACTTACCCCATTTTTACCCTTTAATTCCTTGGGTTTTCAGTGTTAATTCATGTTTATACACAATAATAACATAATCTAAGCCCAAGAACCCATACCTGATGATAGCCCTTGAAACCCTCTTCAAAAATCGCCCAAAATCTCCTTAGTCCGAAGTCCAAAATGTTGTTCTTTCAAAAATTCGCGAAGATGATTAATTTCACTTAACTGCCAGGCATTTCGCTTCTGCGGATCTAGTACCGCTTTTGCGGACCTTTCACTTAAGGCAACCTTCCGCTTCTGCGGTCCCCAATCGCATCTGCGGGACCGCTTAAGCGATCCAATGTTCCGCTTTTGCGGAACCTGACCAGGGTTCCAAATTTCGCTCCTGCGAGGTCGAGCTCGCTTCTGCGAGGCCGCCTATGCGGTCCTCCTTCCGCTCCTGCGGAATCTGGCAAGGGCCAAGACTCCGCTTCTGCGCATCTTCCAATCGCTTCAGCGAGACAGCACCTGCTGTACCATAACCGCAGGTGCGAAACCAACAGATACCAGCAAGGTTGAACCTGCAATTAACTCCAAAAACCTTCCGTTTAACCAGCCGAATTCACCCCGAGGCCCCCGGGACCTCAACCAAAAATACCAACACATCCTAATACCTTATTCAAACTTGTTCCAATCCTCAAAACACTTCAAACAACGCTAAAACCATCAAATCACATCGGATTCAAGCCTAAGTTTCTTAAAAACTTCCGAATTACGCATTCGATCAAAAACCCGACCAAACGATGTCTGAATGACCTGAAATTTTACACACATATCCAAAATCACCTAACGGAGCTACAGCAACTCTCGGAATTCCATTCCGACCCTCGGATCAAAATCCCACCTATCAACCGGATTTCGCCAAAATACTAACTTCGCCAATTCAAGCCTAATTTTACAGCGGACCTCCAAAATCGCTTCCGACCACGCTCCTAAGTCACAAATCATCCCCCGAAGCTAACCAAATCACCGGAAATCACATCCGAACCTTCTCACTCATAAGTCAACGTCCGGTTAACTTTTCCAACTTAAGTCTTCCTTAAAGAGACTAAGTGTCTCATTTCTTATCAAAACTAGTCCAAATCAACTCCAACACACCACATACTGATAACGAAACATGAAGAAGCATAAAATGAGGGAAACGAAGCAGTGAAACATGAGACGACAGGTCGGGTCGTCACATCATAGCATCCATAATATTAATTTACCAACTCACTTCTGTTACTATGAGTGTATATTCGAATATGCGGAGTAGCAATTTTATTATTTGTTTGTTCTTCTATCCATATTGCCCCAACTTCGGATGAAGTAGGTAAGTTGTATGTTCTTTGGTCTAAACTAGAATCATATTTAAGTGCAATATAGAAGTCGGATAATTCTGGAATATCTGTTAATGACTTCAGAAAAATAGAATATGGATTAACCTTTAGTATTTCCATCAGTTTCTTGACAACTGCTTCATTAAACTTGTCTGATAAGCTCATTCGATTCCCTATCTCATTTTCATTATCATAAAAGTACAATTGTAAATTTTTTGCTCTTTCTCCGGAAGGAATTAAATCGTTAATAAAGTGATACATTTGTCCTTGAACTTTAAATGTATATATACCAAGATTTCTCTTTGCTAATACTCTATCATAATTAACACCAAGGGAGGTGAATTGAATGCAAATATATTATTGTAGGTTCTACTATAAGTACAAAAATATTTAGATTTTGCAGTGTTGCCTAAATATAAATTCTGCAATTCTACAGGCATTTGATGAGAAGTCAATTTTATTGATCCGCTACCACAACAGAATTTTGGTGGTTCATATTGGAACCTTTTTGCTCCACAAAATTTACAATCCGGAACTTCTTTTAAATGTACGTAATTTTTTAGCAACAAGTCATCATTCTGGAATTCGACTTCTAAATTTATTTTACCTGTACATGATAAATTATGACAATGTTATAGAAAGAGACAGTAATGTGATACTATGAGATTGTTATATTTTTGGCAGATAGATACATACCTCTATGTGCAGTAGCTGCAGGAGTTGATAAAGATGATTCATCAGAATTCAAAACCAAGTAAAAAAGAAAATTGAAAACTCAATAAGTTTCCGGATTACTGTTTACCCTAAGTTTTTGTGCAAAGTTTAGTGGAAAAAAGAGGAATGCAAAGTTCAGTGAAAAAAAGAGAAATACAAAGTTTAATTACAATATCTATCTGAACTCCACGATGCATAATTCTTCTCTGCCTTGCCGATTTAGAGGATACCCAGAATAGGTAGCTCGATTTTCGCATCCAAAATCTAACGAAGATAAATCTAATTCTATCGATACCTAGCAAATTATCTCTTGCCAGGTTTATAGAAAGACCTAAGTACGACATGCAAATAGAAACAAAAAATACATACTAAATCAATTAAGAATTAGCTCGTAAAAAACATAAGAGGGGGAAAAAAAACAAATACAGAGACACCAAAATGGAGAAACTGAAGAAGAAACTAACCTTTTGGAAAAAGGGGTGGATGAATGGACACACAGAGAAAACTCATAGAAATATGAGAAAAATATTACTTAGAAGCTGAAAATAAATAATTCCAAATAGCATTGAATCGAAGAGGAAAAAAACATGAAGAAAGAAGATCAGGTATACTGGAAACAATTGAGCCTCACCGTAGCTTCTTTGGTCATCGGTAGTGAGAGAGAGATAGAATTTCTACTATAGAAAGAAAAGATTTGCACTGAAGAACAAAGAGGTGAACTGAAAGAATCAAAGTGGAGGCCAGTTGTCCCACTCCAAAGTGATTGTGCAATGCACGTGTTTACAAGAGAAGAACAAAAAAACTGTATAAGCAACGAGATAAGTCCACGTCTGATTAAAAAGCAGGCCTAATAATACAGTACAATTTAGTTTGCTTTTGGTGCAACGTCCTCCCCTTCTCGTTATTCATCATCTTTTATTTACTTAAGGTAGCATTGAGTATTGTTTTGTTAAATTTTAAAGCCACAATGCAAGTAGAGTAATTTAGATAGAATTTTCCATGTCCATTAACCATGTCCTGGACACATTTTCCAACAGAATTTTCGGAATCCAATTAAGAAAACATCTTGGAAAAGTTCTAACTTTGTGCGTACAAGTCTATCGGTCTTGTCATTCGTGGAAAAGGAACATATCTTTGCACCAATAATTTGTGAGAGAAGCCAAAAAAAGGTAAAGCATCTAGGTACAGATGAGACAGAAATGGAAATGGCAGATGTAATCACTAAATATTCAAGCGCAGGGCTGAAACTATAACCACCAACACCATCAAAAAAAGTGTAAAAGGTTAGTCTTTTTAAGTATTTATAGTTGAGATTTGCTTCTTTTCTCTGACTTTTGAATCGATATAGTTATAATATAATGCAGTTCAATTTGTTTATTTCTTTATTACAATCCGAATTGTCTTTCTTACGCGATAATTTATGCTTTCCAATTGCAGGAAGATGTAACGATCCGGCCGGTCGTTTTTGAAATTTACGCCACGATCCCCTATTAACCGCTTTTCCCAAGTTTATTTCTGCTATTTTGAATTGCCGAGATGTTCGGTCTTGAGTTTCGGAGAGTTTTGGGACACTTAGTCCCTAAATGAGAGCTTAAGTGTTGGAAAATTGACCATAGTCAGAACAGTGTGAAGGCGGCCTCGAAATGGAAATCTGATGGTTCCGTTAGCTCCGTTAGGTGATTTCGGGGTTGGGAGCGTGTTCGGAATGTGTTTTGGAGGTCCGTAGCTAATTTAGGCTTGAAATGCCGAAGTTTGAATTTTTGAAGTTCCGGTCCGATTGTGAGATTTTGATCCGAGGGTCGGAATGGAATTTCGGAAGTTGCAATAGCTCCGTCAAGTCATTTAGGATGTGTGTGCAAAATTTCCGGTCATTCTGACGTGTTTTGGTTAGGGTTTTGATCGAAAGCGTATTTTGAGAGAATATGAAGTTCTTAGGCTTAAATCCTTGATTAATTCGAGTTTTCGATGTTGTTTTAGGTGGTTTAAGGATTGGTACAAGTTTGAATGATGTTATGGGATGTGTCCGTAGGTTTGATTGAGGTCCCGGGGGCCTCGGGTGTGTTTCGGATGCTCAACGGGGCATTTTTGAGTTGTAAAAAGTTGCAGATTTCTGTTCAGGTCTGTTGCAGACCTTCCTTCTCTGCGATCGCAGCTGTCCCTACGCGATCGCATAGTGTAAATTCGGAGGGTGATATTTTTGTTCTACGCGATCGCATTATCCGGTTCGCGATCGCGGAAGTTAGCTTTTTCCCTTCTTCGCGTTCGCGGTTGTTCCCCCGCGTTCGCATAGTAGAAATTAGGATCTGGTAATTCCTTGCATTTTCCTCTTCGCGATCGCGTGGCCCTGTTCGCGATCGCGTACGTCTATTTCCTTCTCTTCTGCGATCGCAGGCTTTAGGCCGCGTTCGCATAGACCAATTTTGGAACCTTTAAAATTTACCCTTCCCGATCGCATTCAAATTCGTGCGATCGCATTGAACAAATACCTGGGCAGTTATAAACATTTCAAAATCCGAGGGTTAGCCATTTTTATCAAAACACAAGCTTGGGAGCTCGGATTTGAGGGAGATTTTGAGGGTTTTTCAGGGACAACGATTGGGTAACGATTCTATACTCCTTTTTGCTTATAACCCACTAATCTAAGCGTAAATTCCTCTTTTAATTTCGGATTTTAGATGAAAAATTGATAAAACTTCATAGACCGAATATTTGAGTTTTGAGTAGGTGTTTGAACTCCGATTTAAGAGATTTATATATGGCTGGACTCGTGAGAGTACGAGGGTTCTAAAAATGTTAATTTCATCCGATTCTGAGACGTTGGCCTGAGGGGCGTTTTGGTCATTTTACCTAATTTCGCGTCTTAGCTTTGAATTAAATCGTAGAATCAGTTGCTTGAGATGTTATTTACGATATGTAATTGAATTGAATAGATTTGGGCCATTTGGAGTCGGATACTCATGGCAAACGTGTGGTTTCGAGTTGATTTTGGAGCCGGTTCGAGGTAAGTGACTTGTCTAACCTTGTGTGGGGGACCCTCTCCCCTTAGGATATAATATTTGATAATTGAATGCCTTGTACGTAAGGTGACGAGCGCGTACTTGAGCTAATTGTTGAAATTTCGGTTCTACTTTAAGTACTTAAACTGAGTTCTTTCCTTACTTGTTTTATTCTACATGCAAATATAGCCTGTGTTAGTTTAGAGGAGCATGATTAGTTGAATTAATTGCTTATTCTGCTTAAACTGCCTTAATTGCATTACGTGAAGCATGTTAGGCTAGAAATTACTGTTTACTCATTACGGACTTAGTATTTATTTTGATTTCCTTGAACTGTTGTTGTGTGTTTTAAATTGGGACTACGGGACGGCATCCCGGGAGATCCCCTATGCGTAATTATGGTCTGGATTGAGGTGCGGGATACCAAGAGATCCCTAGCAGGTGTATTGAGGATACCAAGAGATCCTCGGGAGACCAAGAGATCCCTGGCATATGTGTTGAGGATACCAAGAGATCCTCGGGATACCAAGAGATCCCTAGAGTGTATATTGAGGATACCAAGAGATCCCGATTATTTATCTTGCTGTGAGGGGTATTTCCTTGTAGTTGTTTTTATCTCTGTTTACGTTATTGCACTATTATTATACTGTGTAGATCTTCGATTCTCAGTTTCACTGCTTATTGCCCTGTCATTACATTATATATAAATTTATCTCAGTAGGGCCCTAATTTTCCTCGTCACTACCCAACCGAGGTTAGGCTTGGCACTTACTGAGTACCGCTGTGGTGTACTCATGCCCTTTCTGCGCATGTTTTTCATGTGCAGATCCAGGTACTTCTACCCAGGCGCATCATCCTTGAGGCAGGGAGCATTTCGGAGACTTCGAGGCACATCTGCCGCGTCCGCAGACCTAAGAGTCTCCTTCTTTACTCTATCTGTAGTGTTAGCCCTTCTATCGTACTATTGATGTAGACGTTTCTGGAGATTAGAGCACTTTACTTTATTCTTCTCAGCTTGTGTTCCCGCGAGTTTCCGGGTTTTGGGATAGAAATGTAGGATGCTGTGATGTGGAGTTGTATATGCCGAGCGGCATTTTATATACTGTTTCTCTTTTAAATTGTTTAGTTTTGACTATTATTCCGCAAGTTAGTTATGTTTCCGCATTGTTAGGATTACCTAGTTGTAGAGACTAGGCGCCATCACGACATGTTCACGGTTGGTGAATTGGGGCCGTGACAAGTTGGTATCAAAGCTCTAGGTTCATAGGAGTCACGGAACACAGGCCAGTTTATTAGAGTATCACTGATCGGTACGGAGACGTCTGTACTTATCTACTGGAGGCTATGTAACTATTAGGAAAATTCCACTTCATTTGATTTCCTTCTCGTGCGAGATTCTTGATATCACAACCAAACTTCTGTCTTTCTATTCTCTCATAGATGGTGAGGACATGCGCTACCCGAGAGGATCAGGCACCCGTACCCCCTACTGCAGGCGTCAGAGGTCGGGGCTGGGGTAGAGGCCGAGGACGCGCTCGTGGTGCAGCCAGAGCACCCGCGCGAGCTACCACCGAGGCACCACCAGCAGCACCAGCCGGAGTCCAGACACCCGATACGTCTGCCACTACTACTCCAGCACTCCAGGAGACTTTGGCACAGTTTATGAGTATGTACACCACTCTGGCTCAGGCAGGGTTGCTTCCCCTTTCTGCAGCCACATCCCAAGTCGGGGAGGAGTACAGACTCCCGCCGCCCACACTCCTGAGCAGCAAGTGCATGTTGAGCAGGCCCTAGAGGTTATACCTGTGCCGCCTGCAGTACCAGTTCAGCCCGAGGATAGGGCAGCGGCTTCAGAGGATGAGCAGCGGAGACTTGAGAGGTTCAAGAAATATGATCCTCCGGTATTTAGTGGGTTAGCATCAGAGGATGCCTTGGGATTTCTGGAGGAGTGCTACCGTATTCTCCGCGCTATGGGCATATCAGGATCGAGCAGGGTTTCCTTCACTACTTTTCAGCTTCGAGGAGCCGCCTATCAGTGGTGTCGTGCTTATGAGTTAGACAGTCCGGATGAGGCAGCTTCCCTGACTTGGGCTCAGTTTTCAGACATGTTCACGAGGGAGTATGTTCCCCAGAGTCTTAGGGATGCATGGCGCGCGGAGTTTGAGCGGCTGCGCCAGGGTACTATGATTGTCTCGGAGTATGCTGTCCGCTACATCGACTTGGCTAGACATGCCCCAACTTTGGTTTCTTCACTCCGCGATTCGCCGGTTCATTGAGGGGCTTATTCCCAGTATCAGATCTAGCATGGCTCGTGAGTTAGAGAGGATGTGTCTTATTAGCACGCGGTGAGCATTGCTAGGAGGATTGAGTGTATGCATGCTAGGGACAGGGAGGAGAGGGAGGCCAAGAGGTCTCGAGAGTCGGGCCATTATTCTGGTGCCCGTGCCCCAGCTGCAGGTCGTCATGGTAGGGGTCATATGGGTCGCCCCGTTCATTCAGCCCTTCTAGCAGCCAGTGATATTCCAGCTCCACCTAGGCCTTAGGAGCCTTATTATGCACCTCTAGTCTCTAGTGCGCCTCCTGCACCGGGTGCTTCCAGTGGTCAGTCCAGCAGACCTGTCCCGCGCCAGTCACAGCCGCCACATCCTCCCAGAGCTTGTTTTGAGTGTGGTGACACACGCTATGTGGTGAGGGATTGCCCAGACTTGGGAGGGCTGCACCCCCACAGACTCCTCAGCCACAGCAGGCCCCACAGAGCTCTCAGGCTATGGTTCCATCACCAGCTGCCACTCCACCGGCCCAGCCAGCCAGAGGTGGAGGTCGGGGAGGTAGAGGTCTCCCTCGGGGGGGAGGCCAGGCCAGATATTATGCTCTTCCGGGCCGTACTGAGGCCGTCACCTCCGATTCTGTCATCACAGGTACTATCTTGGTTTGTCACAAAGATGCATCGGTTCTATTCGATCCAGGCTCCACTTACTCTTATGTGTCTTCTTACTTTGCTCTATATTTGGGGGTACCTCGGGATTCTTTGAGTTCCCCCGTTTATGTTTCTACTCCTATGGGAGATTCCCTTGTTGTGGACCGCGTTTACCGGTCATGTTTGGTTATTCTTGGTGGTTTTGAGACCAAGGCTGACTTATTATTACTCAGCATGGTTGATTTTGATATTATTTTGGGCATGGACTGGCTGTCGCCCCATTATGCTATTCTTGATTGTCACGCCAAAACCGTGACGCTGGCCATGCCAGGTGTACCGCATATTGAGTGGAGGGGTGCCTTAGGTCACACTCCCAATAGAGTTATTTCTTTCCTTAAGGCTCAGCGTATGATTGAGAAAGGTTGTGATGCGTACTTAGCTTATGTGAGGGATGCCAGTATGGATACTCCGTCTGTTGATTCAGTCCCAGTAGTACGGGATTTCCCCGATGTGTTTCCAGCTGATCTTCCGGGCATTCCACCTGATAGGGACATTGATTTTAGCATTGATCTGTTGCCGGGCACTCAGCCCATTTCTATCCCTCCGTACCGTATGGCTACTCCTGAGTTAAAGGAGTTGAAGGAGCAATTGCAGGAATTACTTGATAAGGGTTTTATTCGGCCCAGTGTATTGCCTTGGGGTGCTCCTGTGTTATTTGTGAAGAAGAAGGATGGTTCTATGCGCATGTGTATTGATTACCGCCAGTTGAACAAAGTTACAGTGAGGAACCGTTATCCTTTGCCTCGTATTGATGATCTATTTGACCAGCTCCAGGGCACATGGGTGTTTTCTAAAATTGATTTGCGCTCAGGTTACCATCAGTTGAAGATTCGGGAGCCAGATATCCCAAAGACTGCCTTCAGGACTCGGTATGGTCATTACGAGTTCCTTGTTATGTCTTTTGGGCTGACCAATGCCCCAGCAGCCTTCATACATCTGATGCACAGTGTATTCCGGCCATATCTTGACTCTTTCGTCATTGTCTTTATTGATGATATTCTGGTGTATTCCTGGAGTCGGGAAGATCATGAGCAGCACCTGAGGACAGTACTTCAAACCCTGAGGGAAAAGAGATTATATGCAAAGTTTTCAAAATGTGAGTTTTGGTTGGATTCCGTGGCATTCTTGGGTCACGTGGTGTCGAGTGAGGGCATTCGGGTGGATCCGAAGAAGGTAGAGGCAGTACAGAATTGGCCCAGACCATCTTCAGCTACAGAGATTCGCAGTTTCCTTGGCTTGGCGGGCTACTACCGCCGTTTTGTGGAAGGGTTTTCACCGATTGCAGCCCCTATGACTAGATTGACCCAGAAGGGTGCCCCATTTCAGTGGACAGAAGAGTGTCAGGCGAGCTTTCAGAAGCTCAAGACAGCCCTAACTACGGCCCCAGTTTTGATATTACCTACAGGTTCGGGGTTTTATACTGTCTATTGTGATGCCTCGAGAGTTGGCCTTGGAGCGGTATTGATGCAGGACGGTAGGGTGATTGCCTACGCGTCCAGACAGTTGAAGATACACGAGAAGAATTATCCTGTCCATGATCTTGAGTTAGCTGCCATTGTTCATGCCTTGAAGATTTGGCGTCATTACTTGTACGGTGTGCCTTGTGAGATATATACTGATCACCGGAGTTTGCAGCATCTGTTCAAGCAGAAGGATCTTAATTTGTGTCAGAGGAGATGGCTAGAGTTGCTAAAGGATTATGACATCACTATCTTGTATCACCAGGGTAAGGCCAATGTGGTGGCCGATGCTTTGAGCCACCGGGCAGATAGCTTGGGGAGTTTGGCTTACTTACCAGCAGCAGAGAGGCCTATGGCGATGGATGTTCAGGCCCTAGCCAGCCAGTTTGTGAGATTGGATCTTTCAGAGCCCAGCCGGGTTCTAGCTTGTGTGCTCTCTCGGTCTTCCTTGTTTGATCATATCAGGGAGCGGCAGTATGATGACCCTCATTTGCTTGTCCTCAAGGACAAGGTTTTGCATGGCGATGCTCGAGATGTGACCATTGGTGATGATGGAGTATTGAGGATGCAGGGTCGAGTTTGTGTACCCAATGTCGATGGGCTTCAGAAGCTAATTCTAGAGGAGGCCCACAGTTCGCGGTGTTCCATTCATCCGGGTGCCACGAAGATGTATCAGGATTTGAGGCAGTACTACTGGTGGAGGCGGATGAAGAAGGATATAGTTGGGTTTGTAGCTCGGTGCCTTAATTGTCAGCAAGTGAAGTATGAGCACCAGAGACCGGGTGGATTGCTTCAGCAGATAGAGATTCCGGAATGGAAGTGGGAGCGGATCACCATGGACTTTGTATCTGGACTCCCACGGACTTTGAGAAGTTCGATGCCATTTGGGTTATTGTGGATCGGCTGACCAAGTCCGCGCATTTTATCCCTGTGTGTACTACCTATTCCTCGGAGCGGTTGGCGGAGATTTATATCCAGGAGATTGTCCGTCTGCATGGTATTCCGGTTTTTATTATTTCAGACAGAGGTACTCAGTTCACATCGCGGTTCTAGAGAGCCGTACAGCAGGAGTTGGGTACTCGGGTAGAATTGAGCACAGCATTTCACCCCCAGACAGAAGGGCAGTCCGAGCGCATTATTCAGATTCTTGAGGATATGCTCCGTGCGTGTGTGATTGAGTTTGGAGGCTCTTGGGAGCAGTTCTTGCCGTTAGCGGAGTTTGCCTACAACAACAGCTATCAGTCCAGCACTCAGATGGCACCGTACGAGGCCTTATATGGTAGGCGATGTAGATCTCCGATGGGTTGGTTCGAGCTGGGTGAGGCCAGATTACTGGGCACAGATTTGGTTCAGGATGCTTTGGAGAGAGTCAAGGTGATTCAGTATAGACTCCATACAGCCCAATCCAGACAGAAAAGTTATGCGGATCGAAAGGTTCGTGATGTTTCCTACATGGTTGGGGAGCGGGTTCGGCTTCGGGTTTCGCCTATGAAAGGCGTTATGAGATTTGGGAAGAAAGGGAAGCTGAGTCCGAGGTTTATTGGCCCTTTTGAGATATTGAGGCGAGTTGGGAGGTGCCTATGAGCTTGCCTTACCTCCCAGCCTGGCAGGGTCTACCTCAGGTATGTCTTTGTGCTCGTTCGAGGACGAACGAATGTTTAAGTGTGGGAGGATGTAACGACCCGGGTCGTTTTTGGAATTTACGCCCCGCTCCCCTATTAACTGCTTTCCCTAAGTTTATTTCTGCTATTTTGAATTGCCGGGATGTTCGGTCTTGAGTTTCGGAGAGTTTTGGGACAATTAGTCCCTAAATGAGAGCTTAAGTGTTGGAAAACTGACCATAGTTAGAACAGTATGAAGGCGGCCTCGGAATGGAAATCTGATGGTTCCGTTAGCTCCGTTAGGTGACTTCGGGGTTGGGAGTGTTCGGAATGTGTTTTGGAGGTCCGTAGCTAATTTAGGCTTGAAATGCCGAAGTTTGAATTTTTGAAGTTCTGGTCCGATAGTGAGATTTTGATCCGAGGGTCGGAATGGAATTCCGGAAGTTGCAGTAGCTCCGTCATATCATTTGGGATGTGTGTGCAAAATTTCAGATCATTTGGACGTGTTTTGGTTAGGTTTTTGATCGAAAGCGTATTTTGAGAGAATATGAAGTTCTTAGGCTTAAATCCTTGATTAATTCGAGTTTCCGACGTTGTTTTAGGTGGTTTAAGGATTGGTACAAGTTTGAATGATGTTATGGGATGTGTCCGTAGGTTTGGTTGAGGTCCCGGGGGCCTCGGGTGTGTTTCGGACGCTCAACGGGGCATTTTTGAGTTGTAAAAAGTTGCAGATTTCTGTTCAGGCCTATTGCAGACCTTCCTTCTCTGCGATCGCAGCTGTCCCTACGCGATCGCATAGTGTAAATTCGGAGGGTGATATTTTTGTTCGACGTGATCGCATTATCGGGTTCGCGATCATGGAAGTCAGCTTTTTCCCTTCATCGCGTTCGCGGTTGTTCCCCCGCATTTGCATAGTAGAAATTAGGATCTGGTAATTCCTTGCATTTTCCTCTTCGCGATCGCGTGGCCCTGTTCGCGATCGCGTACGTCTATTTCCTTCTCTTCTGCGATCGCAGGCTTTAGACCGCGTTCGCATAGACCAATTTTGGAACCTTAAAATTTACCCTTCGCGATCGCATTCAAATTCGTGCGATCGCATTGAACAAATACCTGGGCAGTTATAAACATTTCAAAATCCGAGGGTTAGCCATTTTTATCAAAACACAAGCTTGGGAGCTCAGATTTGAGGGAGATTTCGAGGGTTTTTCAGGGACAACGATTGGATAGCGATTCTATACTCCTTTTTGCTTATAACACACTAATCTAAGCGTAAATTCCTCTTTTAATTTCTGATTTTAGATGAAAAATTGATAAAACTTCATAGACCGAATTTTTGAGTTTTGAGTGGGTGTTTGAACTCCGATTTGAGAGATTTATATATGGGTGGACTCGTGAGAGTACGAGGGTTCTGAAAATGTTAATTTCATCCGATTTTGAGACGTTGGTCTGAGGGGCGTTTTGGTCATTTTACCTAATTTCGCGTCTTAGCTTTGAATTAAATCGTAGAATCAGTTGCTTGAGATGTTATTTACGATATGTAATTGAATTGAATAGATTTGGGCCATTTGGAGTCGGATACTCATGGCAAACGTGTGGTTTCGAGTTGATTTTGGAGCCGGTTCGAGGTAAGTGGCTTGTCTAACCTTGTGTGGCGGACCCTCTCCCCTTAGGATATGATATTTGGTAATTGAATGCCTTGTACGTGAGGTGAAGAGCGCGTACTTGAGCTAATTGTTGAAAATCCGGTTCTACTTAAGTACTTAAATTGAGTTCTTTCCTTACTTGTTTTATTCTACATACAAATATAGCCTGTGTTAGTTTAGAGGAGTATGATTAGTTGAATTAATTGCTTATTTTGCTTAAAGTGCCTTAATTGAATTACGTGAAGCATGTTAGGCTAGAATTTACTGTTTACTCATTACGGACTTAGTATTTATTTTGATGTCCTTGAGCTGTTGTTGTGTGTTATAAATTGGGACTACGGGACGGCATCCCGGGAGATCCCCTGTGCGTAATTATGGTCTGGATTGAGGTGCGGGATACCAAGAGATCCCTGGCACGTGTATTGAGGATACCAAGAGATCTTCGGGATACCAAGAGATCCCTGGCATATGTGTTGAGGATACCGAGAGATCCTCGGGATACCAAGAGATCCCAAGAGTGTATATTGAGGATACCAAGAGATCCCGATTATTTATCTTGCTGTAAGGGGTATTTCCTTGTAGTTGTTTTTATCTCTGTTTCCGTTATTGCACTATTATTATACTGTGTAGATCTTTATTATCGATTCTCAGTTTTACTGCTTATTGCCCTGTCATTACATTATATATATATATATATTTTATCTCAGAAGGGCACTGACCTTCCTCGTCACTACCCAACCGAGGTTAGGCTTGGCACTTACTGAGTACCGCTGTGGTGTACTCATGCCCTTTCTGCGCATGTTTTTCATGTGCATATCCAGGTACTTCTACCCAGGTGCATCATCCTTGAGGCAGGGAGCATTTCGGAGACTTCGAGGTACATCTGCTGCGTCCGCATACCGAAGAGTCTCCTTATTTACTCTATCTGTAGTGTTAGCCCTTCTATCGTACTATTGATGTAGACGTTTCTGGAGATTAGAGCACTTTACTGTATTCTTCTCAGCTTGTGTTCCCGTGATTTTCCGGGTTTTGGGATAGAAATGTAGGATGCTGTGATGTGGAGTTGTATATGTCGAGCGGCATTTTATATACCGTTTCTCCTTTAAATTGTTTAGTTTTGACTATTATTCCGCAAGTTAGTTATGTTTCCGCATTGTTAGGCTTACCTAGTTGTAGAGGCTAGGCGCCATCACTGACATGTTCACGGTGGGTGAACTGGGGTCGTGACAGAAGTATTGACCTTTTTTGGGATCTTTTGCTACTGAAAAAGAAAATCATTTTTGGGCTCTTACATGAATGGTACAGTCTCACTCCCCCTTTCCTACAAAGGAATTTTGTCGTGGTGGCAATCGAACATTAAGAACTAGAGAGGACGATTGTGCTAGTTGTGAAAGTTTTTGACCACCTTAATGTTCCACAAGTACAGGTAAAGCATGCACCATTTTTTAAAGTCACTTCAAACAAATTTTACTTTAACCACATCAGATTAGTTAACCTTAGTAGATATTTACATCAATTTAAATTTGATGCTCGACTCCGCTTTTCTGGCTCTAAATAAGAGACATAGCTCCACACAAGCACACAAAACAATATTAGATAAAATAGGCCAATGTAAAGAGGGGGAGAATAAACTGGGATATTTTGTTTCAATCACAATCTTTTTCTCTTTCGCTACTCTAAATAGGAAACAATCTTAAGATATCAAGGATTGATTTTTCATTTTATTATTAGTTTTCCATCCCAAAGATCATATATTTTAGTATGTATTTTGTTTTACCAAGTAAAAGGCTCAGCAATTAGTGCTATCTAAATTACTCTACTTGCATTGTGGCTTTAAAATTTAATAAAACAATACTCAATGTTACCTTAAGTAAATCAAAAATGACGAATATAGATAACACAAGCTCCATTTCTCTCCTTTCATCTAGATTACTACATTTGAGATTTCGAATTCCAATATATCAAAATCAAAACTAACTTCAAGACAAATAACATATAGAATATAAGAAACTAAAATAGGTTTGATCTAAATCCATAGATCAACAAAATTGAGAACTATAATAAAACATAATTAAAAAAGAAAAGGATAAATTATTCTTGATATTCCACATTATTCCACATTATTACTTTGTAGAGGAGCTTAAGTTCTACACACTAATTGTACTGTAAAAATATTCACACTCAAGTAACTTATATTTGTAATTACATGTAATTTTTTATGATAAGTATTATGTTTGCCATTCTACTTTAACACTCACTAATATCTATTTTTGCACTGTACTCGATTTCTTTTTCTTTTCTTTATTGGAGTTTACTTGCTTTTTCTACAGGTGCCGCAAAATCTCCCTATGTTGTGATTTTTGGAATGGAAAAAGTTGGCTACTATGGTTGGGAGCATAGCTCCAGCACATGTTGTACTGAAGATACAAACTATATATATACTCTTTTGATGTATGGTATATATAATATTTAAATATCGATGGTTCCACTAGACAGTGTACTTATGGTATATAAAAGGATGTTTGTTAAGCATGTGCTCTTGTGCTAAGTGTAATTATGGTATATAAAATGACGCTAAATTAGTCTTTCGTGCCCTCTACTTTTCGTGATCTTCAATTGTGGTGATTGCTTTTCCATATCTAGGTTTTGCAGAACATGAAGATAATTAACTAGAGTGTAAATTGTGGTCGCACAATAATCATTATGGACGCATCTATGAAGTTTAGCCATTCCCATGCTAGGCCCGTGCTCAAGCACGGGCTTCACTTTAGTTATAATTGCACATATGTGCTAAATTTTTTCTCAGTTTCTCGTTCTCGACCTATGTCCACTATTTGGACTTTACAAGTCCAATCGGGTGTGTCAGGTGTTATTTGATTGATATTTTCTTTTAATGCCATGATATCTTGGTAACAAAGACAAAATTCATCCGAAAATGATAAGAATTGCAAAAATGTGGAACATCAAGTAAAAATTTTAGCAAGTTATTATTCAAAAAGAACAAAAAATCTGACTACAAATAAAAGTGCAATGGAAAGCAGAAATTGCACAAATAACTCAAAATACAGATAGCTTCAAGTTAACATACGGTCAAGTACATAAACAATTACACCTCCATGTCTTTTGAGTGCATAAATTAAAAAAGAAAAAAGAAGATAAAAAGAAGAAGTCCACATACACTACAATAGTAACAGAACAAACGACCAAATACATATATCAAGTCAAAATAGAAAAACACAAAATCAACTCAAGAAATTAACTTCTTTATTTGCATTTTGGGAAGGCAGTGAAATACTCAGTCTAAGACTAAAGGTCTAACACTTTTCTTCAAGCAAACTATAACTTTCTCCTTTTCTGCTACTGTTATGTAATTTAATTGGGAAGTAGGCAATTTTCACTTGGAGTTTAGTCCAACTAATCTCAAGATTAGAAATAGGCACATAATAGAAACTCATAAAAAGTCAAAGCGAAGAAATTCAACCAACTTCATTACAGAAATTATAAAAAAAAAAATCAGAATAGTAGAAAACCTCGAAAAGTCCCAAAGACTCTTTTAAAGGATCAGTTCAAAGACCAAGAACAACCGAACATGCAAATTAAACAATAAATATGAACATGCAAGTTGAAAATCCAACAATAAATAACCCTGGAAAAAAATTGAACATATACTCACCAAAGAGAAAGAATGTGAAATAAATAAAGAAAATATAAAAACCTAATTTTTAGAGATCAAGGTCTTAGATTCATAAATAAAATTACCTGTGCAAACCCAAAAATTGACATACAGCAGCACACCATCACAACCACCATACAAAAGTTAAAAGAGATCTGACATTGAAAGAATTTTACATTCACGCATTTATTATTCCTTTCCTATAAAAGCTGGAGTTTTCTTTTTTTACTTTCTGATTTCGAACCTTATTGAGTTACCCTCGAATTTTTTATCTGCTCATCAATCCTTCAAATCTTCATAAAATGTTCTTCACATCTTCATATCTTCATCTCTTGTCTTCAAACCTTCATACTGTTGATACCCAATTTTTCCTCACATATTATATATATATATATATATATATACTTTTAAAATAGTACATATGCAGTCATAAGCATACATAAGCATTTTTTATTATTTTTCAAAAGTTTTTTAAAAGGCTCCAAATCAATTTATTTCTCCTCTTTTTATTATATAAATATCCAATAATTATCCTCCCTACTACTTTTGTGATGATTTAACCATCTAAATTCATTATTTATGCCAACATAGTGTTTAAATATTTTTAGTGCATTTTTGTAATTATTATATTTTTAAAGTTAAATTGCACATCTTTGCAATAATAACCCATACTAATGTGTAATTATATTATTTATGCATAAAATGATCTTTTATATTTTTAAAATGTTAAATAACTATTTTAAATCATTTTAGTGCACAAAAATATTTTTGTTACTCATTTATTATATTTTATAAATTATTTAGTTGTTAACCCCTTCCTTCCGAACTTCCTAGATCTGTACAGATCTGAGATGGTTTGGACCTATTTCGTATGAGTTTTACAAGAACCTTTTGATTTTTACAAGAACCGTCTGATTTTNTGTTAAAATTAGCTATTTAAAATCTGGCCCTATTCTCTATTTCAATTCTGATCCAAATTTGACCCAATACCCAACCCAATTTTAACCTAAACCTACCCAGCCCAAACCATAATGCCCGACCCGGCCCAATCTCATTCAATCTCGGCCGTTGATCATAGAGATCAACGGCCACAATTAACCCCTTCCTTTTTTAGTTCCAAACGACCCCCCAAATCCTCTCATTTTCTCACCAACCGCCGCCCTGAAATCCCTTTCCTCTCCATAAGCTCTCAAGCCCTAACCCTAATTTACCTACATCGCCTGTCATCTCCTACCTTTCATGGTGTTTCCCCACCACCATCAAGCCTCTAATGGCCTCCCTTACATTGGTATTGCCATCTCCATGGTCCTCAAGGGACCAGGGTTAGTTTGCTTGCATCTATGGCCCTTTCTCGCCTGTTTCAGGCTGTTCCGGTTTGATAAGATCTTCCTATATATATGGGTTTCTAAGCTTGTTCCTTCACCTCTGTGTTGTTCTTCTCGAAACCCTAATTTCTTCCTTCTGAACTTCTTAGATCTGTACAGATCTGAGATGGTTTGGACCTATTTCGTATGAGTTTTACAAGAACCTTTTGATTTTTACAAGAACCGTCTGATTTTCGAATGATATTCCAAACTAGGGTTCTGAAAATTTCTTTTCCAAAACATTTGATGATTTTGAGTGTTTAATCTTCTATTTCCTATATGTTTTAACTAATTTCATAAGGTTGCTCTAGCCTTAACTTGTTTATACTAAAAGCCCTAATTTTTTCAACATTCTTTGTTTGGTTTCTGAGTACTTGTGTACTGACTTTGTTCTTGCCTTGGTTCTTGTGATTTTTCTTTAGCCATTTAGATGTCTCGTGATTTTCTTATCTTAATATGCCTCTACTAAGTTTCTTGGTTCAACTTTTCTACTGATTCTATTTGTCTATGTTCATTCTGACTATTCATGGTAAGACTGTATTTTTCTCCTTAAATCAGGGTTGTTTGGAATATTGATTTACCGATTTGCTTCGTTAAAACCTATGTGTTGAATCTGAACTATTCCTTTCTTACCTATTTGAATTGTCTGTGATGTTTCCTGGCCCTATACGTGATTTTCTCTCTTAATTAAACTCTTGATTATTCTGAAGTTCTTATTTTGGTTTGATTTGAACTCTTTTTCTTAACAAAACCTCTGATTCTTACTGCTCTACTCAGCTTGATTAAACTTCTTGCCTTAATTAGTTTTCTCTTGACTTATTTGTTATTTGCTGATTCTTGCCAATTATTTCCTTAATTGAACTCCTGTTCATTCACCCCTAATTACCTACTCTATACCCAAGTCATACTTGATTCCCTTCCTTAAATACCTGCCCTGCTTTTACCGTTGATTGATTATCCCTTGATTATAGGGAAGACCTACTGATTTTACGTGTGTCATTGATTTTGTGGTTTCCCTAATTACTACATAATTGATCCCCTACCTTATTTTGTTTAACTCTTGACTACTATATATGATTTTACCTATTCTCACTTCAAAACACGAACAATAGTTCAAAATCTACCACTTCTTTACTCTAAAAAAAGGCTCTCTCTGCTCTCTTTTCTACTTGTGATCTCTGTTATTCTAGCCGGCTGCAAGCCAAGGCTGGAAATTGCACAATGCCTTTCTCACATCTTGTGTTTTCTTCAACTAGGTATGCTTCTGATTAATTTTTAAGAACCCAGACCTATGTGTTTATTTACTGCATTAGTTCATATGGCCTGAGGCCATCTTTGCTTCTGTTTACTGCTTACCCAGCATGACAAATACTGCCTATTCAAATTTGTGATTAGCATGTTTCCTATGCTTGCTTTGTTTGCTATCTTGTGTAACATATCTACATATGTAACTAAACATGTTTGACTAACCACTGTTTACCTAGCATGAACCCTGCTTTTGCGTAATTAGCATGCCTTCACTTGTTAATACTTGCCTAGCATAAGTCTGTCACGACCCCAACCCCGGTCGTGATGGCGCCCAACACATTGCTAGGCAAGCCCGACCAATTACATAACCTTGACCATTTATACCACTCATGAATTTATTTAACACAGGCAAATTACTAAGTCATAATACTAAATATCTGAAATAAAGTGCAAACATGCGGAAATCCCCAAGTATAAATACTACTACACAGCCCGAGAATCCAGTGTCACAAGTCTGAGCCTCTAACATACGAGTGTCAACCTACTACATAATAGTCTAAAAAAATGCGGAATAAAATAAATAGGATAGATGGGAAGATCAGGACTGCGGACGTCATGCAGCTACATTGATGCTTCCAAATACGATGCTCGACAGAGAAAGTCTCACTTAGCCTCAGTCGGTGCACCTGAATCTGCACACGAGGTGCAGGGAGTAAAGTGAGTACTTCCAACTCAGTGAGTAATAAACATAAATAAAGACTCAGAATAAGAGATCCTGAATAGGCACACAGTAATTCTATAAATACAACAACTTGAACCCAGCAGCATGGAATTCAGCAAAACAGTGAAAACAATTATAGAAATATCACAGCAGATAAGAAAATAAATGACAATTAATAATATGCAATGCAACACATAGACCGGTTCTCTCCAGTACCCGCTGCGGCGTGCAGCCCGCTCCATTTATTTATCATCGACGGCGCTTACTGGGGGTGTGCAGACTCCGGGAGGAGCCCCTTACGGCCCAAGCGAAATAATAAGCCATCTCGTGGCATCAACTAGGCCCTCAGCCTCATGTCAATATCAATATCATACTGCTGCGGCGCGCGGCCCGATCCCATACTCAGTCCAAAAATCACATAAGCCTCTCGGGCAAACCAAAATATAGAAATATTCAGCCCAAACTTCAGTTAAAAATATTAATTAAGTTTCAAGTTAAGAAAATGGGGCTGAGTTTGTAAAACAGTATTAAATACCAGGACTGAGTTCCATGATATGCAAAAATGGTAAGAAACCAGTAATAATAATCCCTGAAGGATTAAATCAATTGGCACGAAGCCCAAACATAGCAAAGAGCTCAGTTAAAATGATGATAAACAAATTTCAGTCAAATACGCAGCATATTCATCTAACCGGACGGACCAAGTCACAATCCCCAACGGTGCTCTACCCCACGCTCGCTACCCGGCGTGCAAGTCACCTCAATATAGCACTACGATGTGCAAACACGGGGTTTCAAACCCTCAGAACAGCATTTACATCTATTACTCATCTCAAGCCGGCCAAAGTCCTAGCTTGCTATGCCCTTGCCTTTCGAATTGACCTCCTCGTATACCGAATCTGATCAAAACCACAACGAATACATCACAATATGCTAATGGGACAATACCCAATCGAAAACAATCGAAAAAATAGCTAAAATCTCGAAATTAGCAAAAACCCGGGCCCGCTTCTCAAAAATCAGAAAATTTACCATCAACAGATTCCTTATCTCGCCACGACTCTATACATATGAAGAACACCAAAATCGGAGTCCAAATGACCCCTCAAATCCCCATTTTAGCTCTCTTAAGTTCCAAGCCTAACCACCATTTTTGACCTTTGATTTCTTAATTTTTCAGTCTTAATTCATGTATTTGTACCATAAAATCGTGTTTTAGACTCAGAAATTCTTACCTCAGTGAAGTCCCTTGATTTCTCTCTTCCAACTCGCCCAAATTCTCCAAGTCCGAAGTGAAAATGATGAACCCTTATGAAATTTCGCGAAGATGAAATAAAACTTCACTGACCAGTTATTTCCGCATCTGCGGCTCCTTAGCCGCATCTGCGGTGATTGAACCGCTTCTGCGGATATTTCCGCTTCTGCGGTCTGAACCACGCACCTGCGGCTTCCGCTTCTGCGGACTAAGCTCCGGATTTGCGGATCTCATTAGATCTCCAAAACCCGCATCTGCGGTCATCTTATCGCATCTGCGACTCCGCAGATGCGGTCACCCAATCTGCACCTGCGGTTCTCCCCGCTTCTGTGACTCTCCACCCGCTCCTGCGGTACCGCTTCTGCGGTCCCATTTCTGCAGGAGCGGAAATACCTGAAACAGCAACAAATTCTTAAGTTTTACAAGTCAAAACTACCCGTTAGCCATCCGAAATCACCCCGAGGCCCCCGGGAGCTCAACCAAAAACACAAACATGATCCAACACCTTATTCAAACTTGCTCGAATCATCAAAACACCACAAATAACACCTAAACCATCAAATTACATTAAATTTAAGCCTAAGTTCATCCAAATCTTCCGAAACTTCATTCGATCAAAAACCTACCCAAATGACCTGAAATTTTGCACACACATCCCAAATCACATAGCGAAGCTGCAGCAACTCTCGGAATTCCATTCCGACCCTCGGATCAAAATCTCACCTATTGACCGGAATTCGCCAAAATACTAACTTCGCCAATTCAAGCCTAATTCTACACCGGACCTCCAAAATTACTTCCGATCACACTCCTAAGTCACAAATCATCCCCCGAAGCTAACCGAATCATCGGAATTCATATCCGAGCCCTCCAACACATAAGTCAACGTCCAGTTGACTTTTCTAAAACAAACCTTCCTTAAAGAGACTAAGTGTCTCATTTCCTTCTAGAACCACTCCAAATCAACTCGTTTACACCCAACGCTGATAATGAAGCATAAAGAAATTGAAAATAGGGAAAACGGGGCGGTAACTCACGTGACGACGGGTTGGGTCGTCACATCCTCCCCAACTTAAACAAACGCTTGTCCTCGAGCGAGTCAAGAAACATACCTGAAGCCTCAAATAGGTGAGGGTATCTGCTCTGCATCTCCCGCTCGATCTCCCAGGTAGCCTCTTCCACGGGCCGACCTCTCCACTGCACTTTCACCGAAGCAACATCCTTTGACCTCAACTTCCGAACCTGACGGTCCAAAATGGCTGCTGGGTCTACCTCATAAGTCAAGTCACCCTCCAGCTGAACTGTACTGAAATCTAGAACATGGGACGGGTCCCCAATGTACTTCCGGAGCATAAAAATATGAAAAACTGGATGCACGCCCGACAAGCTAGGTGGCAAGCAAGCTCATAAGCCACCTCCCCGATCCTCCTAAGTACCTCAAAAGGCCCAATGAATCGCGGACTCAACTTCCCTTTCTTCCCGAATCTCATAACACCCTTTGTGGGTGAAACCTTCAACAAGACTTTCTCACCAATCATATAGGACACACCACGGACCTTCCTGTCCGCATAACTCTTCTGTCTCGACTGCGCTGTATGGAGTCTCTCCTGAATTACCTTCACCTTCTCCAATGCCTCCTGAACCAAATCTGTCCCCAACAACCTAGCCTCCCCGGGCTCGAACCAACCAACTGGAGATCTACACCGCCTCCCATACAAGGCCTCATACGGTGCCATCTGAATGCTGGACTGATAGTTGTTGTTGTAGGCGAACTCTGCAAGCGGTAGAAACCGATCCTATGACCCTCCAAAATCAATAATGCAGGCGCGTAACATATCCTCCAATATCTGAATGGTGCGCTCGGACTGCCCGTCCGTCTGAGGGTGAAAGGTTGTGCTCAACTGTACCTGCGTACCCATCTCTCGCTGAACAGCCTGCCAAAACTGAGAGGTGAACTGAGTGCCCCGATCTGATATGATGGAAACGGGAACACCATGCAACCGAACAATCTCCCGAATGTAAATCTATGCCAGCCGCTCTGAAGAATAAGTAGTGCAGACCGGAACGAAGTGCGCGGACTTGGTCAGCCTGTCTACAATCACCCAAATAGCATCAAATTTCTTCAAAGTTCGTGGGAGTCCGGTAACAAAGTCCATAGTGATCCTCTCCCACTTCCACTCGGGAATAACCATCTGCTGATGCAAGCCACCCGGTCTCTGATGCTCATATTTCACCTGCTGACAATTATGACACCGGGCTACATACTCCACAATATCTCTCTTCATCCTCCGCCACCAATAGTGCTGTCTAAGATCCTGATACATCTTCGCGGCACCCGGATGAATGGAATACCGCGAGCTATGGGCCTCCTCCAATATTAACTCTCGAAGCCCATCCACGTTGGGTACGCAAATCCGGCCCCGCATCCTCAATACACCATCATCTCCAATGGTCACATCCCTGGCATCATCATGTTGAACCCTGTCCTTAAGGACAAGCAAATGCGGATCATTATACTGACACTCCCTGATACGGTCATATAAGGAAGACCGAGAAACCACACAAGCCAACACCCGACTGGGTTCTGAAATATCTAGTCTCACAAATCGATTGGCCAAGGCCTGAACCTCAACTGCAAATGGCCTCTCCTCAACTGGAATGTATGCTAAACTCCCCATACTCACCGACTTTCGGCTCAAAGCATCGGCCACTACATTGGCCTTCCCCGGGTGATACAGAATAGTAATGTCATAATCCTTAAGTAACTCTAACCATCTACGCTGCCTCAAATTAAGATCCTTTTGCTTGAACAAATGCTGAAGACTACGATGATCAGTGAATACCTCACAGGATACGCCATACAAGTAATGCCTCCAAATCTTCAATGCATGAACTATAGCAGCTAGCTCCAAATCATGGACGGGGTAGTTCTGCTCATGGGGCTTCAACTGACGAGAAGCATAAGCAATAACTCTACCCTCCTGCATCAAAACACAACCTATCCCAACTCTGGAAGCATCGCAATATACCATATATGAACCTGAAGCTGATGGCAAAACCAATACTAGAGCTGTGGTCAAATCCGTCTTGAGCTTTTGGAAGCTTTCCTCACACTGTCCGACCATGCAAATGAGACACCCTTCTGAGTCAACTTGGTCAAGGGCGATGCAATAGAGGAAAAACCCTGAACAAACCGGCGATAATAGCCTGCCAACCCAAGGAAACCACGAATCTCTGTGGCTGTAGACGGTCTAGGCCAACTCTGCACCGCCTCTATCTTCTTTGGGTCAACCTGAATACCCTCACTGGACACCACATGTCCCAAGAAAGCCACTGAACCGAGCCAAAACTCACACTTGGAGAACTTTGCATAAAGCCTCTCCTCCCTTAATCTCTGTAACACAACTCGCAAATGCTGCGCGTGCTCCTCCTGACTACGCGAGTATACCAGGATATCATCAATGAACACTATGACAAATGAATCTAGATAAGGCCGGAACACACTGTTCATCAGGTGCATGAAAGCTGCTGGGGCGTTGGTCAGCCCGAAAGACATGACAAGAAATTCATAGTGACCATATCTAGTCCTGAAAGCAGTCTTATGAATATCTGAGTCCCTGATCTTCAACTGGTGATAACCCGAACGGAGATCAATCTTGGAGAACACCCTCGCTCCCTGAAGCTGGTCAAACAAATCATCAATGCGAGGTAGGGGATACTTGTTCTTAATTGTTACCTTGTTCAATTGCCTATAATCGATGCACATTCTCATTGTGCCATCCTTCTTCTTCACGAACAGAACTGGTGCACCCCAAGGTGACACACTAGGCCGAATAAACCCCTTATCCAGGAGCTCCTGAAGCTGCTCCTTAATTCTTTCAACTCCGCTGGTGCCATACAATATGGTGGAATAGAAATGGGCTGAGTGCCCGGCACCAGGTCAATACCGAAATCAATATCCCTATCCAGCGGCATACCCGGCAGGTCTGCAGGAAACACATCGGGAAACTCCCTCACAACGGGAACAGACTCAATGCTAGGAGTCTCAGCTCCCAGATCTCTCACAAACGCCAAATAGGAAAGAAAACCCTTCCCAACTATACGTTGGGCCTTCAAGAAAGAAATAACTCTACTAGGGATATAACCAGTCACACCACGCCACTCGATCCGCGGTACACCCGGCATAGCCAAAGTGATTGTCTTAGCATAACAGTCTAGAATAGCATGACACGGAGATAACCAGTCCATGCCCAGGATAACATCGAAGTCTACCATGCTTAATAGCAATAAATCAACTCGGGTCTCCAGACCCCCAATAGTCACCAAACATGACCGGAATACGTGGTCTACAATAATAGTGTCGCCCACCGAGGTAGATACATGAACAGGTAAGGCAAGACACCCTCGGGATGTACCCAAATGATGAGCAAAATATGAAGACACATATGAATAGGTAGAACCGGGATCAAATAATACCGAGGCGTCTCTGTGACAGACTGAAATAGTACCTGTAATGACCGCGTCTGAAGCATTTCCATCTGTTGTGCCCGGCATAGCGTAGAAACAAGCCTGGCCACCGCCTGATCGATCTCCACTTCTGGGACGACCCCTGGCTGCCTGATCTCCACCCTTAGCTGACTAGGCGGGTGATGAAGTAACTGGAGTAGAAGTCGAGGGTTGACCCCTCTGCTGATGCTGTCTGCCACGAAGGCGAGGGCACTGCCTCCTCATGTGACCAAACTCTTTGCACTCATAACAGCTGCCCGGTACTGGAGATGGGGTCTGACGGGAACCCCTTGCACCGGAGTGACTAGCAGATGCACTCGGTGTGGAAGAACCCTGAACTGATGGGGCATGAGATGAACTCTGAGCTGGGAGGGCGCTGAGTGAAGTCTGACCCTGCTGGGGCCCATGATGACCACGGCCTGAAGATCCCCCACGATACTCTGGACGAGCTGACTGAGCAGGCCTGAAAGAGCGACCTCTACCCTGCTGGAACTGACCCCTCAAAGGAGCACCACTGTAACTACCCGATCCACGAGGCCTCTTAGCCTCCCTCTCCTCTCGCTCTCTACGGCGAACTGACTCAATCTCACGAGCAATGTCTACCACCTCCTCAAACGTAGCACCCAGTACTCTCTCTCTAGTCATCAGAATACGGAGATGGTAGTTAAGACCATCCACAAATCTCCTGATCCTCTCACGATCTGATGGAACCATCCAAGTAGCATGACGAGCCAGCTGGGAAAACCTCATCTCGTACTAAGTCACTGTCATATCTCCCTGTGTCAACCACTCAAACTGCCTACGCAACTCTTCCCTACGGGACTGAGGTATATACTTCTCCAGAAAAAGAGCTGAGAACTGCTGCCAAGTCAGAGGTGCTGCACTGGCAGGCATACGCCTCTCAAAGTCCTCCCACCAAGTAAGAGCAGCCCCCATGAACTGAAATGTAGTAAATGCCACACCACTCG